>NC_068440.1:29957224-29969724 GCF_023373465.1 Oncorhynchus keta | reverse complement strand
AGAGAGAAAGAGACAGTGAGAGATCGAGAGAGAGAAGGACAGACGAGAAAGTGGGAGGGAGAGAATGAGAGAAGGAGACCAAGAGAGAGCACTAAACATATCCATATGGACCAAGCCCATAACAAGGCCTGCGTAGTGTTAGCATTTGTATACCACTGTGGTAGCTAGCCGTAATGTAAAGCATCGGTTCTATCACCCTTATATAGCCCTGCTCTGGTCCTCCTTACCTTACCCTCCCCCCTCTTCCCTTCTTCTTCTTCTCCTGGTTCCTTGATCCCTCTGTTGGCTCCAGCTGGTGGCCATGTGATCTCAGACTTCCTGTCATTATAATGGATGTGTTTTTATTCTTTCCACTTCCTTGAAGCCTGATCAGAATTAAAAAGGCTGTTTGGAATTTCCTGTCAAGGCTGGATCATTTATTCAGCAAGTGCAACTGCTGACAGACCCTTTGATTGGCCGTTACTCCGTGCAGCAGGCAGAGGTGTGTGTGTGTGTGTGTGTGTGTGTGTGTGTGTGTGTGTGTGTGTGTGTGTGTGTGTGTGTGTGTGTGTGTGTGTGTGTGTGTGTGTGTCGTGGGTCGACATCTGTAAACTAGCGCAGGTTGTCCGTGGGGAGGTGACCTCGGCCTTAGGAGACCCTGCAGTGGAGGAGATGTGAGAGGGTCTGATTAGGTTACTCTGGTCACCTGCTACATAACAGGCTTCCCTCCTGACTGTGTGTTTGTTCAGGCAACGCCAGGAGTTCCTCTCGCTGATTGGTAAACCTAAACAGACACTGCACGTGTTGGCCGCGTTCTCCGTTAGCTGGCGTTCTCCGTGGTTAGAACCGGGGTCAGACAGGTGCTGCTTGGTCTTGGAACTGGGTTCTGATGTTCTATGTGCGGCGGTGGAATATTGGAATGTTCTTAGAATTTCTCGCTGGTGTTGGAGGCGATTATGACTTGACCCCTTGTGCCAAACAGTGGTCGTTCCGAACCATTGCTCAGACAGATTAGGCAGGGCTGTCTTTAAGTGTTTTCAGACCTAGCGTACTGTAATGTCTCCCCAAGGGTTTGTGTGAACTACAGTGTCAGGGTCATTATGTGGGTGGGTGAAAGCATGGTCAAAACTGGTCATGCTCTGGAGATGCAGAAACTCAGAATTAAGATATGAAATATTCTTGTTTATTGTTCCTTTCTCTCTCTCTCTCATTCTCTCTCCATCTCTCTGCCCTCTGGGCCTGAGAAAGGCCTTATTATCCGGGTCGGCAAGCCAAACAATTCAGCCTAATTTCCCTGGGCTGGTGTCTCTGTGTTGTGTTAAAACTGGGAAAAGAGAGACAGAGACAAAGAGAGTGAAAGAGGGATAAACACAGCTGCCGGCTTGCTGGGGGAATAGAGGTGTAATTACGCTTTTTAATTGTGGTGCTCTGTCCTTTTAATTGTGGTGCTGTTGGCTAAGCTAATTCTCTATGGTGTGACCTGGGCTACGTCCCAAATGACACCCTATTCCCCACACAGTGCACTACTTTTGACCAGAGCCCCATGGGCTCTCCTTTAGATTTGCTGCTGTTCACGGTTCGGGTGCGCTGGTTTCAAACGATGGGATTGGCCCATGCTGGGGTTCCTACTGTGAGTGGTTGTCAAGGTGACTGTGGTGGAACTGATCTTTTTAAGTTGAGTTTTATTGTTATCAGTAAGGCTGCTGCTGGGCAGTTAAGGGCAGTAGTGGGTCAATGGTTAAACTATGTGTTTCACCAATAAAACATCTGGTCGTAGTCAGATCTCATTGGCCTGTCCAGACAACTTATATATATGCTTTTTGTTTTGTTTTATACTTATTTTGTTATTTGATATGACATTTTATATTGAGTGGCGCCAGTAACGGCCCTGAAATGCAGAGTCGAACAGAAAAAATGTCTCTTGGTGAAACTGAAGGTCTGTGGAGTTATTGAATTGCCCAGTAATGTCGCATTAAAGCTGGTCTGAATTTGAATCATGAAGCGTTTGTAAGGACATGACGATATTCAAAATGGTGGATGTCTGTGTGTGTGACAGGAACTGAAACTCTTCTCGCTCGCTAAATACTGTGAATGTGGACGGATGACTCAGTGATTACCACATTATTTTTCAACGTCTTGAACTCTTGACCGCCCGTTTTTCTCAGAGTTCCACCTCCTTCCTTCTCTCCATGATTGGCACTGGGGTGTCTTGTTTTGGGTGTCTGGTCGCAGTAGTAGTGTGTGTCTCTCATTTAACTTAATGCAATAAAGATTTTCATTCCCAAAAGTACTTTTTCCATAATGACTATGTGTTATGTGAGCTTTGTGCAGGTCCCCTGACCCATTGATTCCCATTGAGCGGTCAGTGGATCTGTTTGTCCTTAGTGTGCATTGTGTCACATAATCAGATTAAGGCCTAGTCATTAGAGCTTCATAAAGATGGCTCCAGGTCCTGATTGGCCTCATTATATATATATATGAATGAGCAGGTTGTGGTCTGTCTGTATAACTACACATTGCTGGGTGACATAGCAGAGACATACTGTAGCCTTTCCTGTGGACTACAGACTAACAGTTCCCAGCAAACTCAGCTCGGCTACTTTACCAGGATTTCACTCATTACTCTTACAGTTACATGCGTGGCTGGACAGTTTGTTACGGTGTAGGGTGAAGTTGCCCCTAGATGCTGATCTTGGGTCAGTTTAACATTTTCCCCCACTAATGGTCAAGGTCAGTATTGGGGGAGGGGCTGCTGGTCCTAGCTCTTTACCTAGGGGAAACTTCACCCCGTGCGTGTACGCATTTGGGATCCAGGTAGTGGAATAGCCCTTTAAAGTAGGCTGAAGCAACTAACCACTGATACAAGGTCAGATATTATTTTCCTCCCACTGATAGTTAAGGGTAGCATTTAGAGAAGGGTGATCTGATCCTAGAGCTGTGGTAAAGGGCTATAAGTCTACACTCGTAGGGGTTTTTCGGCTGTCACCATAGGAGAACCCTTTTTGGTTCCAAGTAGAACCCTTTTTGTTTCCAGGTAAGACCCTTTCCACAGAAGGTTCTACATGGAACCAACTATGGTTGTCCCTGGAACCAAAAAGGGTTCTACAAAGGTTTCTCCTATGGGGACAGCCAAAGAACCATTTTAGATTCTAGATAGATCCTTTTTTAAATATAGTTTAGTGAGGTGATTGCCAAGTTGTATGCTGGGAAGTCAGTCTCAAAATAAACTCAGAAAAACAATAAACGTCCTCTCACTGTCAACTGTGTTTATTTTCAGCAAACTTAACATGTTTAAATAGTTGTATGAACATAACAAGATTCAACAACTGAGACATAAACTGAACAAGTTCCACAGACATGTGACTAACAGAAATGGCATAATGTGTTCCTGAACAAAGGGGGGGTCAAAATTAAAAGTAACAGTCATTATCTGGTGTGGCCACCAGCTGCATTAAGTACTGCAGTGCATCTCCTCCTCATGGACTGCACCAGATTTGCCAGGTCTTGCTGTGAGATGTTACCCCACTCTTCCACCAAGGCACCTGCAAGTTCATGGACATTTCTGGGTGGAATGGCCCTAGCCCTCACCCTCCGATCCAACAGGTCCCAGATGTGCTCAGTGGGATTGATATCCGGGCTCTTGCAGGAAATCACGCACAGAACGAGCAGTATGGCTGGTGGCATTTTCTTGCTGGAGGGTCATGTCAGGATGAGCCTGCAGGAAGGGTACCACATGAGGGAGGAGGATGTCTTCCCTGTAATGCACAGCGTTGGAGATTGCCTGCAAAGACAACAAGCTCAGTCCAATGATGCTGTGACACACCTTCCAAGGCCATGACGGACCCTACACCTGCAAATCGATCCCCCTCCAGAGTTCAGACCTCGGTGTAACGCTCATTCCTTCAACGATAAACGAAAATCCGACCATCACCCCTGGTGAGACAAAACCACGACTCGTCAGTAAAGAGCACTTTTTGCAAGTCCTGTCTGGTCCAGCGACAATGGGTTTGTGGCCATAGGCGACATTGTTGCCGGTGATGTCTGGTGAGGACCTGCCTTACAACATGCCTACAAGCCCTCAGTCCAGCCTCTCAGCCTATTACGGACATTCTGAGCACTGATGGAGGGATTGTGCGTTCCTGGTGTAACTCGGGCAGTTGTTGTTGCCATCCTGTACATGTCCCGCAGGTGTGTGGTGTTCGAATGTACCGATTCAGTACAGGATCGTGTTACACGTGGTCTACCACTGTGAGGACAATCAGCTGTCCACCCTGTCTCCCTGTAGCGCTGTCTTAGGCGTCTCACACGGACGTCTCATACGGACATTGCAATTTATTGCCCTGGCCACATCTGCAGTCCTCATGCCTCCTTGCAGCATGCCTAAGGCACATTCATGCAGATGAGCAGGGCCCCTGGGCATCTTTATTTTGGTGTTTTTCAGAGTCAGTAGAAAGGCCTCTTCAGTGTCCTAGGTTTTCTTAACTGTGATGTTAATTGCCTACCGTCTGTAAGCTGTTAGTGTCTTAACGACCGTTCCACAGGTGCATGTTCATTAATTGTTTATGGTTCATTGAACAAGCATGGGAAACAGTGTTTAAACCCTTTACAATGAAGCTATGTGAAGTTATTTGGATTTTTAATAATTATCTTTGAAAGACAGGGTTCTGAAAAAGGGACGAGTTTAGTTCCAGACAGTCAGCCCAGGGCCATATTCACAAAGAGTCTCCAAGTGCTGATCTAGGATCAGTTTTGCCTTTTTAGATCATAATGAATGAGATTTATAAGAACAAGTGAGATCTGATCTATACTCTTAGAAAAAATGTTCTATCTAGAACCTAACGGGTTCTTCGGCTGTCCCCATAGGATAACTCTTTGAACAGCCCATTTTGGTTTAAGGCTAGTATTGAGCCGTGGTCTGGTAATTAATGGCTGGCTGGCTTGTGGTGGTCTGGTAATTAATGGCTGGCTGGCTTGTTGTGGTCTGGTAATTAATTGCTGGCTTGTGGTGGTCTGGTAATTAATGGCTGGCTGGCTTGTGGTGGTCTGGTAATTAATGGTTGGCTTGTGGTGGTCTGGAAATTAATGGCTGGCTGGCTTGTGGTGGTCTGGAAATGGCTGGCTGGCTTGTGGTGGTCTGGTAATTAATGGCTGGCTGGCTTGTGGTGGTCTGGTAATTAATGGCTGGCTGGCTTGTGGTGGTCTGGTAATTAATGGCTGACTGGCTTGTGGTGGCCTGGTAATTAGTGGCTGACTGGCTTGTGGGGGTCTGGTAATTAGTAGCTGGCTGGCTTGTGGTGGTCTGGTAATTAGTGGCTGGCTGGCTTGTGGTGGTCTGGTAATTAGTGGCTGGCTGGCTTGTGGTGGTCTGGTAATTAGTGGCTGGCTGGCTTGTGGTGGTCTGGTAATGGCTGACTGGCTTGTGGTGGTCTGGTAATTAATGGCTGGCTGGCTTGTGGTGGTCTGGTAATTAATGGCTGGCTGGCTTGTGGTGGTCTGGTAATTAATGGCTGGCTGGCTTGTGGTGGTCTGGTAATTAATGGCTGGCTGGCTTGTGGGGGTCTGGTAATTAGTGGCTGGCTGGCTTGTGGTGGTCTGGTAATTAGTGGCTGGCTTGTTGTGGACTGGTAATTAATGGCTGGCTGGCTTGTGGTGGTCTGGAAATTAATGGCTGGCTGGCTTGTGGTGGTCTGGAAATTAATGGCTGGCTGGCTTGTGGTGGTCTGGAAATTAATGGCTGGCTGGCTTGTGGTGGTCTGGAAATGGCTGGCTGGCTTGTGGTGGTCTGGTAATTAATGGCTGACTGGCTTGTGGTGGTCTGGTAATTAGTGGCTGACTGGCTTGTGGGGGTCTGGTAATTAGTGGCTGGCTTGTTGTGGACTGGTAATTAATGGCTGGCTGGCTTGTGGTGGTCTTGTAATTAATGGCTGACTGGCTTGTGGTGGTCTGGTAATTAATGGCTGGCTGGCTTGTGGTGGTCTGGAAATTAATGGCTGGCTGGCTTGTGGTGGTCTGGAAATGGCTGGCTGGCTTGTTGTGGTCTGGTAATTAATAGCTGGCTTGTTGTGGTCTGGTAATTAATGGCTGGGTTGTGATGGTCTGGTAATTAATGGCTGGGTTGTGGTGGTCTGGTAATTAATGGCTGGGTTGTGGTGGTCTGGTAATTAATGGCTGGCTTGTTGTGGTCTGGTAATTAATGGCTGGGTTGTGATGGTCTGGTAATTAACGGCTGTGTTGTGGTGGTCTGGTAATTAATGGCTTGCTGGCTTGTTGTGGTCTGGTAATTAATGGCTGGGTTGTTGTGGTCTGGTAATAAATGGCTGGCTGGCTTGTTGTGGTCTGGTAATTAATGGCTGGCTTGTTGTGGTCTGGTAAGTCATGGCTGGGTTGTGGTGGTCTGGTAATTAATGGCTGGCTGGCTTGTAGTGGTCTGGTAATTAATGGCTGGCTGGTTTGTGGTGGTCTGATAATTAATGTCTGGCTGGTTTGTGGTGGTCTGGTAATTAATGGCTGGCTGGCTTGTGGTGGTCTGGTAATTAATGGCTGGCTGGCTTGTGGTGGTCTGGTAATTAATGGCTGGCTGGCTTGTTGTGGTCTGGTAATTAATGGCTGGCTTGTGGTGGTCTGGTAATTAATGGCTGGCTGGCTTGTGGTGGTCTGGTAATTTATGGCTGGCTTGTTGTGGTCTGGTAATTAATGGCTGGCTTGTGGTGGTCTGGTAATTAGTGGCTGGCTTGTTGTGGTCTGGTAATTAATGGCTGGCTTGTGGTGGTCTGGTAATTAGTGGCTGGCTTGTTGTGGTCTGGTCATTAGTGGCTGGCTGGCTTGTGGTGGTCCGGTAATTAGTGGCTGGCTGGCTTGTGGTGGTCCGGTAATTAATGGCTGACTGGCTTGTGGTGGTCTGGTAATTTATGGCTGGCTTGTTGTGGTCTGGTAATTAATGGCTGGGTTGTGATGGTCTGGTAATTAATGGCTGGGTTGTAATGGTCTGGTAATTAATGGCTGGGTTGTGGTGGTCTGGTATTTAATAGCTGGCTGGCTTGTTGTGGTCTGGTAATTAATGGCTGGCTAGCTTGTTGTGGTCTGGTAATTAATAGCTGGCTTGTTGTGGTCTGGTAATTAATGGCTGGGTTGTGATGGTCTGGTAATTAATGGCTGGGTTGTGGTGGTCTGGTAATTAATGGCTGGGTTGTGGTGGTCTGGTAATTAATGGCTGGCTTGTTGTGGTCTGGTAATTAATGGCTGGGTTGTGGTAGTCTGCTAATTAATGGCTGGGTTGTGATGGTCTGGTAATTAATGGCTGTGTTGTGGTGGTCTGGTAATTAATGGCTTGCTGGCTTGTTGTGGTCTGGTAATTAATGGCTGGGTTGTTGTGGTCTGGTAATAAATGGCTGGCTGGCTTGTTGTGGTCTGGTAATTAATGGCTGGCTTGTTGTGGTCTGGTAAGTCATGGCTGGGTTGTGGTGGTCTGGTAATTAATGGCTGGGTTGTGATGGTCTGGTAATTAATGGCTGGGTTTTGATGGTCTGGTAATGAATGGCTTGGTTGTGGGGGTCTGGTAATTAGTGGCTGGCTGGCTTGTGGTGGTTCGGTAAAGGCTGGCTGGCTTGTGGTGGTCTGGTAATGACTGACTGGCTTGTGGTGGTCTGGTAATTAATGGCTGGGTTGTGGTGGTCTGCTAATTAATGGCTGGGTTGTGATGGTCTGGTAATTAATGGCTCGGTTGTTGTGGTCTGGTCATTAATGGCTGGGTTGTGGTGGTCTGGTCATATATGGCTGGCTGGCTTGTTGTGGTCTGGTAATTAATGGCTGGGTTGTGGTGGTCTGGTAATAAATGGCTGGCTGGCTTGTTGTGGTCTGGTAATTAATGTCTGGCTTGTTGTGGTCTGGTAATTAATGGCTGGGTTGTGGTGGTCTGGTAATTAATGGCTGGGTTGTTGTGGTCTGGTAATTAATGGCTAGGTTGTGATGGTCTGGTAATTAATGGCTGGGTTGTGGTGGTCTGGTAATTAATGGCTGGGTTGTGGTGGTCTGGTAATTAATGGCTGGCTTGTTGTGGTCTGGTAATTAATGGCTGGGTTGTGGTGGTCTGGTAATAAATGGCTGGCTGGCTTGTTGTGGTCTGGTAATTAATGTCTGGCTTGTTGTGGTCTGGTAATTAATGGCTGGGTTGTGGTGGTCTGGTAATTAATGGCTGGGTTGTTGTGGTCTGGTAATTAATGGCTGGGTTGTGATGGTCTGGTAATTAATGGCTGGGTTGTGGTGGTCTGGTAATTAATGGCTGGGTTGTGGTGGTCTGGTAATTAATGGCTGGCTTGTTGTGGTCTGGTAATTAATGGCTGGGTTGTGGTAGTCTGGTAATTAATGTCTGGGTTGTGATGGTCTGGTAATTAATGGCTTGCTGGCTTGTTGTGGTCTGGTAATTAATGGCTGGGTTGTGGTGGTCTGGTAATAAATGGCTGGCTGGCTTGTTGTGGTCTGGTAATTAATGGCTGGCTTGTTGTGGTCTGGTAAGTAATGGCTGGGTTGTGGTGGTCTGGTAATTAATGGCTAGGTTGTGATGGTCTGGTAATTAATGGCTGGGTTTTGATGGTCTGGTAATGAATGGCTTGGTTGTGGTGGTCTGGTAATTAGTGGCTGGCTGGCTTGTGGTGGTTCGGTAATGACTGGCTGGCTTGTGGTGGTCTGGTAATGACTGACTGGCTTGTGGTGGTCTGGTAATTAATGGCTGGGTTGTAATGGTCTGGTAATTAATGGCTGGCTTGTGGTGGTCTGGTAATTAATGGCTGGCTGGCTTGTGGTGGTCTGGTAATTGCTGCTAATTGAAAGAGAGGAGAGTCCTATAACTACTAATGTGAAAAGCATTACTGGACACCCTGCTGTATCACTTCATTACCCCATAATGAACCCACTAAGAAAATCCACTAAAAAACCCACTAAGAAAATCAACAGCAAATTGTGAAACGATTCCTGCCAACATGTTGATATATTGTTTTGAAATTGTAAGCACCAACTATCTGAAATATTGTTGGTGTGTTTTTTAGATCCAAAGAAAAAGTAATCACATCCTAATACTCTCACTCTTACTGATGGTAAGGTTGATTTATTCGTTGTTTACATCATCACTATGTCACCGAAATGTGTGTCCTATGGTTCGTGAAATGAACGAACTACTGCAAGACTTCTTTACAGTGAGAGCAGATCTTCTGTATTATTTCAGAAGGGCTGACAGCAAATATTACCAAAGGAATCGTTTTATAAAACGGACGCAAGGACACAAATACTTTGTATCCACTTTGTCTTAGTCGGCCAATCACCCAGTTGGTCTGTCGATCGGTCAGCCAGTCGGTCAGTCGGTTGGTCAGCCAGTCAATCGATCGGTCATCCAGTCAGTCAGCCAGTTGGTCAGTCGGTTGGTCAGCCAGACGGTCAGTCGGTCGGTCAGCCAGTCAATCGATCGGTCATCCAGTCAGTCACCCAGTTGGTCTGTCGATCGGTCAGCCAGTCGGTCAGCCAGTCGGTCAGCCAGTCGGTCAGTCGGTTGGTCAGCCAGTCAATCGATCGGTCATCCAGTCAGTCAGCCAGTCGGTCAGTCGGTCGGTCAGCCAGTCAATCGATCGGTCATCCAGTCAGTCAGCGAGTCGGTCAGTCGGTCGGTCAGCCAGTCAATCGATCGGTCATCCAGTCAGTCAGCCAGTCGGTCATCCAGTCAGTCAGCCAGTCAGAGAGAGACGGCAGGCGGTAAATGTTCTTTCTCTATGTTCTGTAAAAGTTCAGCCAGTGTGTCACAGAGGTTCTCATTGTCCTCAGGACAGAGGTTCTCATTGTCCTCAGGACAGAGGTTCTCATTGTCCTCGGGACAGAGGTTCTCATTGTCCTCGGGACAGAGGTTCTCATTGTCCTCGGGACAGAGGTTCTCATTGTCCTCGGGACAGAGGTTCTCATTGTCCTCGGGACAGAGGTTCTCATTGTCCTCGGGACAGAGGTTCTCATTGTCCTCGGGACAGAGGTTCTCATTGTCCTCGGGACAGAGGTTCTCATTGACGTCGGGACAGAGGTTCTCATTGACGTCGGGACAGAGGTTCTCATTGACGTCGGGACAGAGGTTCTCATTGACGTCAGGACAGAGGTTCATCAATGTCCTCGGGACAGAGGTTCATCAATGTCCTCGGGACAGAGGTTCATCAATGTCCTCGGGACAGAGGTTCTCATTGTCCTCAGGACAGAGGTCCTCATTGACGTCAGGACAGAGGTCCTCATTGACGTCAGGACAGAGGAACTCATTGACGTCAGGACAGAGGTTCTCATTGACGTCAGGACAGAGGTTCTCATTGATGTCAGGACAGAGGTTCTCATTGACGTCAGGACAGAGGTCCTCATTGACGTCAGGACAGAGGTCCTCATTGACGTCAGGACAGAGGTCCTCATTGACGTCAGGACAGAGGTTCATCAATGTCCTCAGGACAGAGGTTCATCAATGTCCTCAGGACAGAGGTTCATCAATGTCCTCAGGACAGAGGTTCTCATTGTCCTCAGGACAGAGGTTCATCAATGTCCTCAGGACAGAGGTTCTCATTGTCCTCAGGACAGAGGTTCTCATTGACGTCAGGACAGAGGTCATCAATGTCCTCAGGACAGAGGTCATAATTGAGAAAGAAGTTATCATAGACCTCAGGACAGAGGTTATCATAGACCACAGGATTACTGTCTCTGATAGAGGTCTGTGTAATGGCTGTCCTCCCTGTCTCCCCCTGTATTCCAGAGGCCTACAGCAGGGTCTGGTGCCCTCCAATAGCCCCCTTCAGCAGGTCTCACTGCCTATGAGAGAGAGAGAGGGTGAGGGACTTTGGCCTTGAATGGTGACGGGCGGGGCGGGGCGTTACAGGGGCACATATGGAAGCGTTTGGGCCAGCCATGTTGTTTCATCACTCTCTCATGCGATGGAAAACCTGAAGGTGTCAGTGTTCTCGAGGCAAAGGTTAGCAACAGAATCCCTCAGAGAGAGCGGACGCTCTCACAAAGTTGTTTTTGGGAGGCTGGAGAGATGGAGGTATGGAGGAGGGAGGGAGGTCAAATGAAGATCTTTTCTCTCCCTGCTAGTCAGAGTTAATCGGTGAGCGTCTCTCATTTTTCTCTCTCTGTGTTCTGAGCAGTTCTGAGAACTGGTTGAGTTTGCATTTTATTGCCCTCGGAAGAGCAGGGAGACGACGACTCTTGTTTCACCCAGAAGAAAATGAACCCGAGTTCCAAATGGTTTCCATTGAAACAAGATGCCAGTCAAACTCCCAGAAAGCCCTCTGATATCAGAGGGAAAGAATGTGTTTCCTGGTAGTTAGGGTTAGTAGGTAGGCCATGCGGAGTGAGACGCAGATGATTGTAATTTTCCCCTTTGACCACCGTATAATAAGATACATGAGACTCTCTCTCTCCCTCTCTATCTCTCCCTCTCTATCTCTCCCTCTCTATCTATCTATCCATCTATGTATCTATCTATCTATCAATTCAATTCAATTCAATGGCTTTATTGGCATGGGAAACATGTGTTAACATTGCCAAAGCAAGTGAGGTAGATAATATATAAAGTGAAATAAACAATAAAAATGAGCAGTAGACATCACACATACAGAAGTTTCAGAACAATAAAGACATTACAAATGTCATATTATATATATATATATATATATATATATATATACAGTGTTTTAACAATGTACAAATGGTAAAGGACACAAGATAAAATAAATAAGCATAGATATGGGTTGTATTTACAATGGTGTGTGTTCTTCACTGGTTGCCCTTTTCTCGTGGCAACAGGTCACAAATCTTGCTGCTTTGATGGCACACTGTGGAATTTCACCCAGTAGATATGGGAGTTTTTCAAAATTGGATTTGTTTTCGAATTCTTTGTGGATCTGTGTAATCTGAGGGAAATATGTCTCTCTAATATGGTCATACATTGGGCAGGAGGTTAGGAAGTGCAGCTCAGTTTCCACCTCATTTTGTGGGCAGTGAGCACATAGCCTGTCTTCTCTTGAGAGCCATGTCTGCCTACGGCGGCCTTCCTCAATAGCAAGGCTATGCTCACTGAGTCTGTACATAGTCAAAGCTTTCCTTAATTTTGGGTCAGTCACAGTGGTCAGGTATTCTGCCGCTGTGTACTCTCTGTGTAGGGCCAAATAGCATTCTAGTTTGCTCTGTTTTTTTGTTAATTCTTTCCAATGTGTTAAGTAATTATCTTTTTGTTTTCTCATGATTTGGTTGGGTCTAATTGTGCTGTTGTCCTGGGGCTCTGTAGGGTGTGTTTGTGTTTGTGAACAGAGCCCCAGGACCAGCTTGCTTAGGGGACTCTTCTCCAGGTTCATCTCTCTGTAGGTGATGGCTTTGTTATGGAAGGTTTGTGAATCGCTTCCTTTTAGGTGGTTGTAGAATTTAACGGCTCTTTTCTGGATTTTGATAATTAGTGGGTATCGGCCTATTTCTGCTCTGCATGCATTATTTGGTGTTTTACGTTGTACACTGAGGAT
>NC_068440.1:29847224-29949724 GCF_023373465.1 Oncorhynchus keta | reverse complement strand
AATAAAAGGGAAATATGTTTTTAGTTTTTATTTAACTAATCATAGCAATATGATTTAACAGATTCGTAAACAGTCATAATACATCAGTCTCAGTCAATTTAAAGTTTAACTTGAGATCATTCTCGCGTTTTTATAAATTTACAGCTGGTTGAAATGAAATTTGACGGTCCCAAGATGGCTTTTTTGGCAGAATCATAATGTGCTGTACTTACTTTGACCAGCAGGGAGCACTCTAAGTACATAGACCTGACTGTGCTCCAAACTAACACATTTTCTTCAGTAAATCACATTGAATTGACGTTGAAGTATGGTAATATGATCTAACAGTTTTGTAATTCATTTCAAATATAAAGTTATTATCATGAGACCACATTTTGTTTAGATATAATTTCCCTTAGATAAATACAGTTGTCAATGTGTGTTTGTTTAAGCACGTTTTCCAAGGTTTTATTTTCCTCGATCTGCATTCGTTTGTAGTTTCAATCTCTCTATGTTTACCGTCTTAATGAGCTCATCATTTCCATGTTATTTATCAGATGCTCTTACCCAGAGCCAATCACAGTTGTGATTGTATACATAGTCATACTGGTCCCTCATGGGAATCGAACCCACAACCCTGGCATTGTAAGCACAATGCTCCACCAATTGATCAACATAAGACTATATCATTCACTTTCTTTTCTACCTCTAATTTCACACATTAATGGTAACACAGTCAATGAATGGTGCAGCTCCCTGTCTGATTCAAATTGCAGATGGGATCAAATACAGATATTCAATATTAATTTGACCAGTTCGCCACAGCAGGAAAATAATCCTACAGCAACAGAACATGTTCAAGTCTGACATTTTTAAAGTGGAATTTACTGACTTTAGAACCTTGTTAAACCCTGAATGCACGACAAGTTTGCATTTCGCAAGTGATCAAATGAAGATAACACGTCCTAGGTAGGACCCACATCCCTGAAATGACACATTCTGCCTTTAGGCTCCTTTTCCTAACCAGAGACGTGTTTAAAAGTCAGTTGAGCTCATGGCTGTTGAGCTCGTGGCTGTTGAGCTCGTGGCTGTTGAGCTCGTGGCTGTTGAGCTCGTGGTTGACTGGCTGGATGTGACAGGATGGAGGCCTGGAGAGTTTGAAGTCATGAGTTTTAATCATGTGCTGTGGCCACTCGCTGCCTGCTTGCCTGGGAGCATGGTGTGGCGTGGCATGATGGCTCTCCTAAAGATGCGGCTCTGGGAAGCTGCCAGGTCCACTGCCACCACAAGCCTAGCTTCAGCCCAGAGAAAAAGTCCCAGACCCAGGCTACATCCAGGACGCTATGCCTAGCGATGCATGCTGGAGGTTTATTACTGAACTGCCAGCAGCATACCACCCTGCATACCACTTCTGGCTTGCTTCTGAAGCTAAGCAGGGCTGGTCCTGGTCAGTTCCTGGATGGGAGACCAGATGCTGCTGGAAGTGGTGTTGGAGGGCCAGTAGGAGGCACTCTTTCCTCTGATCGAAAAAAAGGTATCCCAATGCCCCATGGCAGTGATTGGGGACACTGCCCTGTGTAGGGTGCCGTCTTTCAGATGGGATGTTAAACGGGTGTTCTGACTCTCTGAGGTCATTAAAGATCCCATGGCACTTATTTTAAGAGTAGGGGTGTTAACCCTGGTGTCCTGGCTAAATTCCCAATCTGGCCCTCAAACCATCACGGTCACCTAATAATCCCCAGTTTACGATTGGCTCATTAATCCCCCTCCTCTCCCCTGTAACTATTCCCCAGGTTGTTGCTGCAAATGAGAACATGTTCTCAGTCAACTTACCTGGTAAAATAACGGATAAATAAACTGTCACAGTAGTCACTGGTGGGTCAGTGTGGGAAGGAAGAGGGAAGGCCTGATAAAGACATCCTGGTTATTAGGCTGTGAGTTGTTAGAATGTATGCAGGATAGGCTGTTTAGTGAAATAAGACTGTATCTGTTTCTCTATGTGTTAGTATTGAAGCGATGACCCATATTCTTAGATAGTGTGGATAAATGTTGTCAATTGACTGTGATACAAGTATTGCGGGATAATCATAATCAATGAATTATGCATAACAATAGTCTCATTAAATTTGTCTCCGTTCATGGTTTAACCATTTCACCATGCCCTCTCCTGACATCTAGTTGAGTGTATAAACATACAGTATGAACCCGGGTACTGCAGGGTTTACTTGTTTCACCATGCCCTCTCCTGACATCTAGTTGAGTGTATAAACATACAGTATGAACCCGGGTACTGTAGGGTTTAACCATTTCACCATGCCCTCTCCTGACATCTAGTTGAGTGTATAAACATACAGTATGAACCCGGGTACAGCAGGGTTTAACCATTTCACCATGCCCTCTCCTGACATCTAGTTGAGTGTATAAACATACAGTATGAACCCGGGTACTGTAGGGTTTAACCATTTCACCATGCCCTCTCCTGACATCTAGTTGAGTGTATAAACATACAGTATGAACCCGGGTACAGCAGGGTTTAACCATTTCACCATGCTTGTCTTTGAGTGTATAAACACCATGCCCTCTCCTGACATCTAGTTGAGTGTATAAACATACAGTATGAACCCGGGTACTGTAGGGTTTAACCATTTCACCATGCCCTCTCCTGACATCTAGTTGAGTGTATAAACATACAGTATGAACCCGGGTACAGCAGGGTTTAACCATTTCACCATGCCCTCTCCTGACATCTAGTTGAGTGTATAAACATACAGTATGAACCCGGGTACTGTAGGGTTTAACCATTTCACCATGCCCTCTCCTGACATCTAGTTGAGTGTATAAACATACAGTATGAACCCGGGTACTGTAGGGTTTAACCATTTCACCATGCCCTCTCCTGACATCTAGTTGAGTGTATAAACATACAGTATGAACCCGGGTACTGTAGGGTTTAACCATTTCACCATGCCCTCTCCTGACATCTAGTTGAGTGTATAAACATACAGTATGAACCCGGGTACAGCAGGGTTTACTTGTTTCACCATGCCCTCTCCTGACATCTAGTTGAGTGTATAAACATACAGTATGAACCCGGGTACTGTAGGGTTTAACCATTTCACCATGCCCTCTCCTGACATCTAGTTGAGTGTATAAACATACAGTATGAACCCGGGTACAGCAGGGTTTACTTGTTTCACCATGCCCTCTCCTGACATCTAGTTGAGTGTATAAACATACAGTATGAACCCGGGTACAGCAGGGTTTACTTGTTTCACCATGCCCTCTCCTGACATCTAGTTGAGTGTATAAACATACAGTATGAACCCGGGTACTGTAGGGTTTACTTGTTTCACCACTACCATTAAACATGTACTTTATGAGACCAACGCTAGACACTGCTGGAGACCCTTAATTATGGTATAGTGTCTACTCTGCCTGTAAGACTTTATCATTGTTCATCAGTACATTGAAAAGAAGCAAATCATTATGACCTTTAAGTGATCTGGTAGAAAAAGACAACTTCAATGAAAGGTAATTGTAAGAATTGCACTGGTATATTATTTCAACACTTTTGAGTTGGACAACCTGCACACATTTTAGGTTTTAATTCACATTGTATAAAACATTTTGAATGTTTTCAGGATTTTTAAATGACAAATTAACTATTTGTCAAATGATTCTTTGCAGTGTATTTGTTTTTTAAAAATCATTCACCTTTTCGACTTTTGTAATTGTACAATCTTTATTTATTCAAATCACATCAACATGAAAATAATAATATTGTTGACATAATATAATTATTTATGTAATAATAATTCTTGAATGTCTCTGAACAAGGGTTGCTAGGGAACTTCACCGCTCTCAACTAGGGTTGCTAGGGAACTTCACCGCTCTCAACTAGGGTTGCTAGGGAACTTCACCGCTCTCAACTAGGGTTGCTAGGGAACTTCACCGCTCTCAACTAGGGTTGCTAGGGAACTTCACCGCTCTCAACTAGGGTTGCTAGGGAACTTCACCGCTCTCAACTAGGGTTGCTAGGGATCTTTCGTAGTTTACCAGGAAACGGCCTGAATTTCCTGAAACGTTACCAGTGCGGCCGAGAATGTTATCTGTGTTCAAAGTGGATCTTAGCTAGTTTTATCTCCTTTTCACTGAATATTTCCAGACCCCAGGGAGAGCTGTACGTCTCAGGGAAGGAGGCAGGTCTCAGAGCAGCCACAGGCTCACAGGCAGCACCGCTACTTTGCAGATTGGTAGAAAAAGGACAGACAGTGCGATCGATCGGTTCAGGTCTGTGTCCCACATGCCTTATATAGTGCACTACTTTTTATCAGAGCCCTATGGGCAATGGTCAACAGTAGTGCACTATATAAGGAATAGGGTGTAATTTGGGATTTGGCCCATTTGTCATGATGATGACAAATGACTATGTTGCAGGCAGCCCATGGAGGACGGACAACAAAATCACTGAGAGTTTTTCCATTACACAGCCAGAGGAATGTTCTTTTCACAGAGTTAGATGTCACAGAGCAGGAGAACAGTGATTTTACCAAGTTAACTGAAGCACTGCCACCCACCCAATGTGTGATAAGGAGGATTTACAGAGAGAGCAGTTAGTGTATAGTTTACTTCACAGCTTGCCTTTTATTTTCAACATAAAAACAATGATGTTGTCCTTCAGAGTGAACACCACTCACAAACACACTTACACACACACACTTACACACACACTTACACACACACACTTACACACACACACACACGCACGCACGCACACACACACACACACGCACGCACGCACGCACGCACGCACGCACGCACGCACACGCACACGCACGCGCACACGCACACGCACACGCACACACACACCAGTGGAGGCTGCTGAGGGGAGGACGGCTCATAATAATGGCTGGAATGGAGTAAATGGAATGGTATCAAACACGTCAAAGATGTGGTTTCCATGTGGTTGATACCACTCCATTGACTCCATTTCATACATTATTATGAGCCGTCCTCCCCTTCCTCCCCACTGACACACACACAGGTTATGAGCTTCCTGTATTATGCATAGGATTACATTGCAGGAGTACAAAACAGTACAAAAGCAAAAAATATATATTTCAGAATTGACTGGAAATGGTATTGTGTCCACTTACACGTAAAAAAAAGAAAAAAGAAGCTATTGTTGATAACTGAAGCATGCTGTCTCTCTTGAGAGATTTTACTCCACACACAGAGTTCACATTGGGTGGTGTTAATAAACTAGTAGAATTCCCCCACTGTAACAGAGCCCAGGTCAGACCATTTGTAATAGTTGGACAGTTGAATGTGATGTGGTAAAGAGTCTGAGGCTATTATCCTACTCATACTCATGTGTGTCCCAAATGGCACCCTATTCTTTATACAGTGCTGTGGGTTGTGGTCCAAAGTAGTGCACTATAGGGAATATGTTGGCATTTGGCACACAACCTCTGAGTATGAGTATAGTGTGATATCAGACAGGCGTTTGTCTCAGTCAGAACAGATCAGGGGTTTCGTGCCAGGACCACATTAGAGGACTCTTTCAAGTGCTCGTCGCCTCCTCCTACTCGTCAGTGCAGAGCCTGTGTTGTGGTCTACACGCTGCTCAACACACAGCTTCTGAGGAGAACCCCGCTCCTTACATTGTGTGTGTGTGTGTGTGTTTATGTGTGTGTGCCAGATGTCCTCACAAGAATAGTAAACCAACAAAAAAATCTGAGGGGTTAAGATTTAGGGTTAAGGGTTAAGGATCTTAAACATAGGATCTTGACTGGGAATCAATTGTTAGTTCCCAAAAATTGTGTTTGTGTGTGTGTGTTCACTCCCATTTAAAGGCGGCAGCGTAGCCTAGTGGTTAGAGCGTTGGACTAGTAACCGGAAGGTTGTGAGTTCAAACCCCCGAGCTGACAAGGTACAAATCTGTCGTTCTGACCCTGAACAGGCAGTTAACCCACTGTTCCCAGGCCGTCATTGAAAATAAGAATATGTTCTTAACTGACTTGCCTGGTTAAATAAAGGATTACATTTTTATTTTAAAACATTTAAAAAAGGGTTATTCCCAGGGATGCTACCACTCTTGCTACCACTTTTCCCCCATACTACACACCTCTCTACGGAGGACACGTCTCTACGGAGGACACCTCACTACGGAGGACATCTCTCTACGGAGGACTCTCTCTACGGAGGACACCTCACTACGGAGGACACCTCTCTACGGAGGACACCTCACTACGGAGGACATCTCTCTACGGAGGACACCTCACTACGGAGGACACCTCACTACGGAGGACATCTCTCTACGGAGGACATCTCTACGGAGGACACCTCTCTACGGAGGACACCTCACTACGGAGGACACCTCACTACGGAGGACACCTCTCTACGGAGGACACCTCTCTACGGAGGACACCTCTCTACGGAGGACATCTCTCTACGGAGGACACCTCTCTACGGAGGACACCTCACTACGGAGGACACCTCACTACGGAGGACACCTCACTACGGAGGACACCTCACTACGGAGGACACCTCTCTACGGAGGACACCTCTCTACGGAGGACACCTCACTACGGAGGACATCTCTCTACGGAGGACACCTCACTACGGAGGACACCTCACTACGGAGGACACCTCTCTACGGAGGACACCTCTCTACGGAGGACACCTCTCTACGGAGGACACCTCACTACGGAGGACATCTCTCTACGGAGGACACCTCACTACGGAGGACACCTCTCTACGGAGGACACCTCTCTACGGAGGACATCTCTCTACGGAGGACACCTCACTACGGAGGACTCTCTCTACGGAGGACACCTCTCTACGGAGGACACCTCACTACGGAGGACTCTCTCTACGGAGGACACCTCTCTACGGAGGACTCTCTCTACGGAGGACATCTCTCTACGGAGGACACCTCTCTACGGAGGACACCTCACTACGGAGGACATCTCTCTACGGAGGACTCTCTCTACGGAGGACATCTCTCTACGGAGGACACGTCTCTACGGAGGACACCTCACTACGGAGGACATCTCTCTACGGAGGACTCTCTCTACGGAGGACACCTCACTACGGAGGACACCTCTCTACGGAGGACATCTCTCTACGGAGGACTCTCTCTACGGAGGACATCTCTCTACGGAGGACACCTCTCTACGGAGGACTCTCTCTACGGAGGACAGCTCTCTACGGAGGACTCTCTCTACGGAGGACACCTCTCTACGGAGGACTCTCTCTACGGAGGACAGCTCTCTACGGAGGACTCTCTCTACGGAGGACACCTCTCTACGGAGGACACCTCACTACGGAGGACATCTCACTACGGAGGACACCTCACTACGGAGGACACCTCTCTACGGAGGACTCTCTCTACGGAGGACACCTCTCTACGGAGGACTCTCTCTACGGAGGACACCTCACTACGGAGGACATCTCACTACGGAGGACACCTCACTACGGAGGACACGTCTCTACGGAGGACACCTCTCTACGGAGGACTCTCTCTACGGAGGACACCTCACTACGGAGGACATCTCACTACGGAGGACACCTCACTACGGAGGACACGTCTCTACGGAGGACTCTCTCTACGGAGGACACCTCTCTACGGAGGACTCTCTCTACGGAGGACACCTCACTACGGAGGACTCTCTCTACGGAGGACATCTCACTACGGAGGACACCTCACTACGGAGGACACCTCTCTACGGAGGATTCTCTCTACGGAGGACACCTCACTACGGAGGACACCTCTCTACGGAGGACATCTCACTACGGAGGACACCTCACTACGGAGGACACCTCTCTACGGAGGACATCTCACTACGGAGGACACCTCACTACGGAGGATTCTCTCTACGGAGGACACCTCACTACGGAGGACACCTCTCTACGGAGGACTCTCTCTACGGAGGACACCTCTCTACGGAGGACACCTCACTACGGAGGACACCTCACTACGGAGGACACCTCACTACGGAGGACACCTCACTACGGAGGACATCTCTCTACGGAGGACATCTCTCTACGGAGGACACCTCTCTACGGAGGACACCTCACTACGGAGGACATCTCTCTACGGAGGACTCTCTCTACGGAGGACACCTCACTACGGAGGACACCTCACTACGGAGGACATCTCTCTACGGAGGACATCTCTCTACGGAGGACTCTCTCTACGGAGGACATCTCTCTACGGAGGACTCTCTCTACGGAGGACAGGGCCCAGCAGCTTGGCCCAATAAACCAGTAGATGAAAGCCTAGTGTCATCCTCCTGCTGTCTAATGCCACCTTGTCCTGTGTGTGTATTTCTTTGTTTGTGTGTGTGTGTGTGTGTGTGTGTGTGTGTGTGTGTGTGTGTGTGTGTGTGTGTGTGTGTGTGTGTGTGTGTGTGTGTGTGTGTGTGTGTGTGTGTGTGTGTGTGTGTGTGTGTGTGTGTGTGTGTGTGTGTGTGTGTGTGTGTGTGCTCCCGCCCTTTCATCTCTGTGTGTCACAGGATGCACTAGATGCCAACACTCATCTGTCAGCGATGGTACAGGCCCTGGAGCGATGGAGCGATGGTACAGGCCCTGGAGCGATGGTACAGGCCCTGGAGCGATGGTACAGGCCCTGGAGCGATGGTACAGGCCCTGGAGCGATGGTACAGGCCCTGGCACGGCCTCGAACACAGCACTGGACCCTTTCCAAGTCACACAGGCAGACAGACAGACAGACAGACAGACAGACAGACAGACAGACAGACAGACAGACAGACAGGCAGGCAGGCAGGCAGGCAGGCAGGCCAACCCACACCAGCCTTCATTCTCCCAGCGATGAGCGTGAGCTGGCACATTTCAGCATCATGCCAACACATAATAAAAGGGGATCCTTGATCTCTTTCTAGCTACCCGTTGGAATATATTCTAAGGCTAAGTCCCAAATTGCACCCTATTCCCTAAATAGTGCACTGCGTTTGACTTGAGCCCTACCGGCCCTGGTCAAAAGTAGTGCACTACAAATGGAATAGGATGCCATTTGTGACACATTCTCCGGTGGCATGGCTGTAGTATCTGTAGCTTGAGGGAAGCTCTCACTACAGCACAACATGGGCCATATCTAACTATCCTAATCCCCTGTATGCTATAGTAACACTGTTCACATGTAGCTGCTACAACTTAACCATCCAGCCAGCGGGAATCAGAGTCTAATACACACAGCTCTCCACAGAGTTGAGCTCCTAAGATCCTTACAGTGCCGTTGAATTACTGTTTATTTTCTCTCCCTCCATAATGGATTGGCCAATTTCAGCTCTGAGATAATTCACTGCAGAGTTAGACACATAATGGCTAACAAAGCTTAGGCCCATTCAACCCCAGCATATGATTAAGCTGGTAATTAGCCTGCTAGCGCGCAAGCTAATCGAAATAATAAATACTCCACGGCTGGGGGGAGAGAGCGTGGGCTGTCAATGTCTTAGGACTCAGAAGGACCCCTACCCCGTCAGAGTTGAGCTGAGTGTCCTATACGCTTATAGGTGTCTATGGAGATGCCTGTCTGTCTATGTGCCGCTGGGCTGGGCGGAATTGACTGGGCCAGCGTGAGGAAGGAAGCGGAGGGAGATTGAGCAGCGAGATATGTCAGGGATATGGAGGATGTCATTACCCCAGGGGGTTGGGAGAGAAACGGGAGCCCCCAAGCCAAGTTTCATCAAGCCAGCCCCCCCCGCTATCAGTGGCTGGGTGGATCCTGGTTAATGTGTGTTCCCGCTGGTACCGAGCAGTATTAAGCACCAGGTGGAACGGGAAAGCATCCCGTGACTGGAATGATATGGTAGAGGGAGGGAGGGAGACTGTTTTCATTTAATCATTTTGTTTCTTTTTTTTCTCTCACCTCTCAAGGCTCCAGGATTATAAAGATGCTTTGTGTGGATGTGTATCTGTGTATCTGTGTGTATCTGTGTATCTGTGTGTGGATGTGTATCTGTGTGTGGATGTGTATCTGTGTGTGGATGTGTATCTGTGTGTGGATGTGTATCTGTGTGTGGATGTGTGTGTGGATGTGTATCTGTCTGTGGATGTGTATCTGTGTATCTGTGTGTGGATGTGTATCTGTGTGTGGATGTGTATCTGTGTGTGGATGTGTGTGGATGTGTGTATCTGTGTGTGGATGTGTATCTGTGTGTGTATCTGTGTATCTGTGTGTGGATGTGTATCTGTGTGTGGATGTGTATCTGTGTGTGGATGTGTGTATCTGTGTGTGGATGTGTATCTGTGTGTGGATGTGTATCTGTGTGTGGATGTGTATCTGTGTGTATCTTTGTGTGGATGTGTATCTGTATATCTGTGTGTATCTATGTGTGGATGTGTATCTGTGTGTGGATGTGTATCTGTGTGTGTATTTGGATGTGTATCTGTGTGTGGATGTGTATCTGTGTATCTGTGTGTGTATTTGGATGTGTATCTGTTTGTGGATGTGTGTATCTGTGTGTGGATGTGTACCTGTGTGTGGATGTGTATATGTGTATCTATGTGTGTATTTGGATGTGTGTATCTCTGTGTGGATGTGTGTATCTGTGTGTGGATGTGTATCTGTGTATCTGTGTGTGTATTTGGATGTTTATCTGTGTGTGGATGTGTGTATCTGTGTGTGGATGTGTGTATCTGTGTGTGGATGTGTATATGTGTATATGTGTATCTGTGTGTGTATTTGGATGTGTATCTGTGTGTGGATGTGTGTATCTGTGTAGATGTGTATCTGTGTAGATGTGTATCTGTGTAGATGTGTATCTGTGTGTGTATTTGGATGTGTATCTGTATCTGTGTGTGGATGTGTGTATCTGTGGATGTGTATCTGGTTGGGTGGGTGAGTATGTGTTTTATATTTTTTGTGCAACATGCCACATTATAGCCTTGTCTAAGTTTTAGAAGAGGAGCAATGTTTGGCTTTGAAGAATCTCCATTAAAATGAGCAGCTGAAAAGTTGTATTTGTTTGCTTCATCCTTGACCTTTGACCTATCTCCAGTTCCGTACCTTCATATGGGAAGATGTTTTCAGTCGTTAAGCCTCATGTCACATGGCTATGAATCACTGAATCCTCGCTCCAGTCTCTGTGGTCAGCTGTTGTCAGTCGAACCGCTCTGCAGTATGGTCGCACAGCTCTGCACCATCCTTCCATGACCACACATTCCAACCACGGTCCTGGTCATGTAAGGTCAGGTTGTGCCTGAGCACAAAAGTGGGTTTTGGTTGGGAGCGAATCCCTCTCCTCTCCCCACAACAGACCCCAGGGATGTTGGCCATGCAGTCCCTCTATCGCTCTCGCTCTCTCTTCCTCTCTCGCTCTCTCTTCCTCTCTCACTCTCTGTTACCCGCCATCATAACCCCAAAGGGACGACACCCCGCCCGGTCTCCCTCCCATTAAAGGGGCTGTGGTGGTGGGACACCTCTCCACCAAAAGGGAAGACAGAGGACGAATTGAGAGAGAGCCGCCTGTGAGTCGGTCAGTTGTTGGCCGTCTGTCCTGGCTGTCCTATGTGACAGAGTGGCTGACTGACTGGTTGCCTTGACTGACGAGTTCTCTTGACTGACTGACAAGTTGGCTTGACTGACTAACTGACTAGTTGGCTTGACTGACTGACTGGTTGGCTTGGCTGACTGACTGCTTGGCTGGCTGACTGACTGCTTGGCTGGCTAACTGACTGCTTGGCTTACTGACTGCTTGGCTGACTAACTGACTCCTTGGCTGGCTGCCTGTCTAGGCGTGCCTCCCTGGCCTCCCCTCTCTGGTCCCTGTTGGGTTGATGCTGTTTGGCTGAGAGCAACTCACATTCAGCTAGAAACTACACCGTTGGACCCGACCCTGATGCATCAGTGGTCCATCCTCATCCTTCATCCTCACTCTGACATGTTTTTTTCTTGGGAGCAGATGACTGGCTACGTATCAAATAGCACCCTATTCCCTATAGTGCACTACTTTTGACCAGAGCCCTCACCCTATTCCCTATAGTGCACTACTTTTGACCAGAGCCCTCACACTATTCCCTATAGTGCACTACTTTTGACCAGAGCCCTCACCCTATTCCCTATAGCGCACTACTTTTGACCAGAGCCCTCACCCTATTCCCT
Organism: Oncorhynchus keta; assembly: GCF_023373465.1. Taxonomy (NCBI): domain Eukaryota; kingdom Metazoa; phylum Chordata; class Actinopteri; order Salmoniformes; family Salmonidae; genus Oncorhynchus; species Oncorhynchus keta. Next base: position 29,937,618 of record NC_068440.1, on the reverse strand, counting down.
ATAGCGCACTACTTTTGACCAGAGCCCTCACCCTATTCCCTATAGCGCACTACTTTTGACCAGAGCCCTCACCCTATTCCCTATAGCGCACTACTTTTGACCAGAGCCCTCACCCTATTCCCTATAGTGCACTACTTTTGACCAGAGCCCCTCACCTTTGACCAGAGCCCTCACCCTATTCCCTATAGTGCACTACTTTTGACCAGAGCCCCACCCTATTCCCTATAGTGCACTACTTTTGACCAGAGCCCTCACCCTATTCCCTATAGTGCACTACTTCCAGAGCCCTCACCCTATTCCCTATAGTGCACTACTTTTGACCAGAGCCCTCACCCTATTCCCTATAGTGCACTACTTTTGACCAGAGCCCTCACCCTATTCCCTATAGTGCACTACTTTTGACCAGAGCCCTCACCCTATTCCCCCTATAGTGCACTACTTTTGACCAGAGCCAGAGCCCTCACTTTTGACCAGAGCCTATTCCCTATAGTGCACTACTTTTGACCAGAGCCCTCACCCTATTCCCTATAGTGCACTACTTTTGACCAGAGCCCTCACCCTATTCCCTATAGTGCACTACTTTTGACCAGAGCCCTCACCCTATTCCCTATAGCGCACTACTTTTGACCAGAGCCCTCACCCTATTCCCTATAGCGCACTACTTTTGACCAGAGCCCTCACCCTATTCCCTATAGTGCACTACTTTTGACCAGAGCCCTCACCCTATTCCCTATAGTGCACTACTTTTGACCAGAGCCCTCACCTATTCCCTATAGTGCACTACTTTTGACCAGAGCCCTCACCCTATTCCCTATAGTGCACTACTTTTGACCAGAGCCCTCACCCTATTCCCTATAGTGCACTACTTTTGACCAGAGCCCTCACCCTATTCCCTATATTTTTTATTTTTATTTTATTTCACCTATTCCCCAGGTAGGCTAGTTGAGAACAAGTTCTCATTTGCAACTGCGACCTGGCCAAGATAAAGCATACTTTGTGAACAGACAACACAGAGTTACACATGGAGTAAACAATTTAGCAAGTCAATAACACAGTAGAAAAAAAAAAAAAAAAAAAAAAAAAAAAATGGGCAGTCTATATACAATGTGTGCACTACATTTGACCAGAGCCCTAATACAATTTTGCAGATTAACACTGGTGATAAATGATCAGATGGGCATGTACAGGTAGAGATATTGGTGTGCAAAAGACAGAAAAGTAAATAAATAAAAACAGTATAAAAACAGTATGGGAATGAGGTAGGTGAAAAGGGTGAGCTATTTACCAATAGACTATGTACAGCTGCAGCGATCGGTTAGCTGCTCGGATAGCTGATGTTTGAAGTTGGTGAGGGAGATAAAGTCTCCAACTTCAGCGATTTTGCACCAGTCACAGGCAGCAGAGTACTGGAACGAAAGGCCCTATGTTGGCTTTAGGGATGATCACTGAGATACACCTTGGAGCCAGATGGGTGTTGCCATCACCAGTGAACTGAGATAAGGCGGAGCTTTACCTAGCATGGACTTGTAGATGACCTGGAGCCAGTGGGTCTGGCGACTTTTGACCAGAGCCCTCACAAGTCGCAGTGGTGGGTGGTATAAGGTGCTTTAGTGACAAAACGGATGGCACTATAGACTGCATCCAGTTTGCTGAGTAGAGTGTTGGAAGCCATTTTGTAGATGACATCGCCGAAGTCGAGGATCAGGATAGTCAGTTTTACTTCCCTAAGGAGGCTTTGTTGCAATAGAAAGCCGACTCTATTTGATTTTTGATTGGAGATGTTTGATGAGTCTGGAAGGAGAGTTTGCAGTCTAGCCAGACACCTAGGTACTTATAGATGTCCACATATTCAAGGTTGGAACCATCCAGGGTGGTGATGCTAGTCGGGCATGCGGGTGCAGGCAGCGATCGGTTGAAAAGCATGCATTTGGTTTTACTCGCGTTTAGGAGCAGTTGGAGGCCACGGAAGGAGTGCTGTATGGCATTGAAGCTCAGGTTGGATAGCACAGTGTCCTGACGGGCCGAAAGTATATAGAATGGTGTCCCAGGAATCGCCCGCAGCAAGAGCAACATATTGATATATACAGAGAAGAGCGGCCCGAGATGAACCCTGTGGCCCCCCATAGAGACTGCCAGAGGACCGGACAGCATGCCCTCCGATTTGACACACTGAACTCTGTCTGCAAAGTAATTTGAACCAGAGCCCAGTCATCCGACCTGTTGAGTCTGCCGATAAGAATTTGGTGATTGACAGAGTCGAAAGCCTTGGCGAGGTCGATGAGACGGCTGCACAGTACTGTCTTTTATCTACTTTATGATATCATTTAGTACCTTGAGTGTGGCTGAGGTGCACCCTTGACCGGCCGGAAACCAGATTGCACAGCGGAGAAGGTACGGTGGGATTCGAGATGGTCAGTGACCTGTTTGTTGACTTGGCTTTCGAAGACCTTAGACAGGATGGATATAGGTCTATAGCAGTTTGACCAGAGCTCCCCTTTGAAGAGGGGGATGACACCCTATCTCAGACGATATGAAAGAGAGGTTGAACAGCTGGTAATAGGGGTTGCGACAATGGCGGCAGATAGTTTCAGAAATAGTGGGTCCAGATTATCAAGCCCAGCTGATTTGACCAGAGCCCAGAACATCTGCTATCTGGATTTGGGTAAAGGAGAACCTATTCCCTGTTGGCCGATAGGCGGAAGGCTGGGGGCTACTTTTGACCAGAGCCCCTCACCCTATTCCCCATGGACTTCACAGTGCCCACTTTTTGGACTTTTACAGGATGCAAACTTCTGCCTGAAGAAGCTGGCCTTAGCTTTCCTGACCCTATTCCCTTCCCTGAACAGTTGCAGGGGCTATTCGATGCTATTGCATCGTAGTGCACTACTTTTGACCAGAGCCCTCACCCTATTCCCTATAGTGCACTACTTTTGACCAGAGCCCTCACACTATTCCCTATAGTGCACTACTTTTGACCAGAGCCCTCACCCTATTCCCTATAGCGCACTACTTTTGACCAGAGCCCTCACCCTATTCCCTATAGCGCACTACTTTTGACCAGAGCCCTCACCCTATTCCCTATAGCGCACTACTTTTGACCAGAGCCCTCACCCTATTCCCTATAGTGCACTACTTTTGACCAGAGCCCTCACCCTATTCCCTATAGTGCACTACTTTTGACCAGAGCCCTCACCCTATTCCCTATAGTGCACTACTTTTGACCAGAGCCCTCACCCTATTCCCTATAGTGCACTACTTTTGACCAGAGCCCTCACCCTATTCCCTATAGTGCACTACTTTTGACCAGAGCCCTCACCCTATTCCCTATAGTGCACTACTTTTGACCAGAGCCCTCACCCTATTCCCTATAGTGCACTACTTTTGACCAGAGCCCTCACCCTATTCCCTATAGTGCACTACTTTTGACCAGAGCCCTCACCCTATTCCCTATAGTGCACTACTTTTGACCAGAGCCCTCACCCTATTCCCTATAGTGCACTACTTTTGACCAGAGCCCTCACCCTATTCCCTATAGCGCACTACTTTTGACCAGAGCCCTCACCCTATTCCCTATAGCGCACTACTTTTGACCAGAGCCCTCACCCTATTCCCTATAGCGCACTACTTTTGACCAGAGCCCTCACCCTATTCCCTATAGCGCACTACTTTTGACCAGAGCCCTCACCCTATTCCCTATAGTGCACTACTTTTGACCAGAGCCCTCACCCTATTCCCTATAGTGCACTACTTTTGACCAGAGCCCTACTATTCCCTATAGTGCACTACTTTTGACCAGAGCCCTCACACTATTCCCTATAGTGCACTACTTTTGACCAGAGCCCTCACCCTATTCCCTATAGTGCACTACTTTTGACCAGAGCCCTCACCCTATTCCCTATAGTGCACTACTTTTGACCAGAGCCCTCACCCTATTCCCTATAGTGCACTACTTTTGACCAGAGCCCTCACCCTATTCCCTATAGTGCACTACTTTTGACCAGAGCCCTCACACTATTCCCTATAGTGCACTACTTTTGACCAGAGCCCTCACCCTATTCCCTATAGCGCACTACTTTTGACCAGAGCCCTCACCCTATTCCCTATAGCGCACTACTTTTGACCAGAGCCCTCACCCTATTCCCTATAGCGCACTACTTTTGACCAGAGCCCTCACCCTATTCCCTATAGCGCACTACTTTTGACCAGAGCCCTCACCCTATTCCCTATAGCGCACTACTTTTGACCAGAGCCCTCACCCTATTCCCTATAGTGCACTACTTTTGACCAGAGCCCTCACCCTATTCCCTATAGTGCACTACTTTTGACCAGAGCCCTCACACTATTCCCTATAGTGCACTACTTTTGACCAGAGCCCTCACCCTATTCCCTATAGTGCACTACTTTTGACCAGAGCCCTCACCCTATTCCCTAAAGTGCACTACTTTTGACCAGAGCCCTCACCCTATTCCCTATAGTGCACTACTTTTGACCAGAGCCCTCACACTATTCCCTATAGTGCACTACTTTTGACCAGAGCCCTCACCCTATTCCCTATAGCGCACTACTTTTGACCAGAGCCCTCACCCTATTCCCTATAGCGCACTACTTTTGACCAGAGCCCTCACCCTATTCCCTATAGCGCACTACTTTTGACCAGAGCCCTCACCCTATTCCCTATAGCGCACTACTTTTGACCAGAGCCCTCACCCTATTCCCTATAGTGCACTACTTTTGACCAGAGCCCTCACCCTATTCCCTATAGTGCACTACTTTTGACCAGAGCCCTCACCCTATTCCCTATAGTGCACTACTTTTGACCAGAGCCCTCACACTATTCCCTATAGTGCACTACTTTTGACCAGAGCCCTCACCCTATTCCCTATAGCGCACTACTTTTGACCAGAGCCCTCACCCTATTCCTTATAGTGCACTACTTTTGACCAGAGCCCTCACCCTATTCCCTATAGCGCACTACTTTTGACCAGAGCCCTCACCCTATTCCCTATAGCGCACTACTTTTGACCAGAGCCCTCACCCTATTCCCTATAGTGCACTACTTTTGACCAGAGCCCTCACCCTATTCCCTATAGTGCACTACTTTTGACCAGAGCCCTCACCCTATTCCCTATAGCGCACTACTTTTGACCAGAGCCCTCACCCTATTCCCTATAGTGCACTACTTTTGACCAGAGCCCTCACCCTATTCCCTATAGCGCACTACTTTTGACCAGAGCCCTCACCCTATTCCCTATAGTGCACTACTTTTGACCAGAGCCCTCACCCTATTCCCTATAGTGCACTACTTTTGACCAGAGCCCTCACCCTATTCCCTATAGTGCACTACTTTTGACCAGAGCCCTCACCCTATTCCCTATAGTGCACTACTTTTGACCAGAGCCCTCACCCTATTCCCTATAGTGCACTACTTTTGACCAGAGCCCTCACCCTATTCTCTATAGTGCACTACTTTTGACCAGAGCCCTCACCCTATTCCCTATAGTGCACTACTTTTGACCAGAGCCCTCACCCTATTCCCTATAGTGCACTACTTTTGACCAGAGCCCTCACCCTATTCCCTATAGTGCACTACTTTTGACCAGAGCCCTCACCCTATTCCCTATAGTGCACTACTTTTGACCAGAGCCCTCACCCTATTCTCTATAGTGCACTACTTTTGACCAGAGCCCTCACCCTATTCCCTATAGTGCACTACTTTTGACCAGAGCCCTCACCCTATTCCCTATAGTGCACTACTTTTGACCAGAGCCCTCACCCTATTCTCTATAGTGCACTACTTTTGACCAGAGCCCTCACCCTATTCCCTATAGTGCACTACTTTTGACCAGAGCCCTCACCCTATTCCCTATAGTGCACTACTTTTGACCAGAGCCCTCACCCTATTCTCTATAGTGCACTACTTTTGACCAGAGCCCTCACCCTATTCCCTATAGTGCACTACTTTTGACCAGAGCCCTCACCCTATTCCCTATAGTGCACTACTTTTGACCAGAGCCCAATGGGAATAGAGTGCCATTAGAGACGCGCCCTATAGAGAGGATATGGTGGAGGATGGACTATTGGGCCTACGGAAAGAATAAGGTAGAGGGAAGTCTTGGAGGTTGTTATCATGGCAACTGCATGGTCTCTTCACAGGTTAGAGAGTTTAACCATCAGTCCAGTCCGTACATGCTAATGTAAAGGATGTCACGCTGCTTGCTTAGCAAGTTCCACTTCCTCCCAATTCCGCCCATACCTGGCGCGAACACTGCCTTGCTAACACGCGTGACTGCCCTCCTGAAGTGTCTCACCGGTAGGCGCCACACTAAAAGCTAGCCATTCGCTGGCGCAAGTAGGGACACTTCAGGCTGAGGAGAAAGTTTCACACATTCCCATGTGCTACACTCACCCCTCACACTTCCTCAACATCGATCCCAGTGTTGAGCTGAGCGCAACTGTAGATCCGGGTCACGGCACCACTGGGAAGAACGTCACGCTGCTTGCTTAGCGAGTACCACTTCCTTCCGATTCAGCCCATACTTTGCGCAAACTCGGTACCTCTGCCTTGCTAGCACACGTGACTAGTCCTCCCGAAGCGTCTTCTCAGTCAGCGCATTGCAAAAAGCTAGCTATTTGCTGGCGCAAGTAGGGACAACTCAGGCTGAGGAGTAAATTTAATCACAGTTATCATATGTAATCTTTGGTGTTTGGAAGTTATCACAGTTATCATATTTATTTATGATATTATTTATTTATAAAAAAAAGTTTAGAAGGTTCAGGGCAGCAGAGGTAATAAGCAGTAGGCCCACATTTTGGTGTCAACAAGGCTCTTGAGCCAGTGATTTGAATAGGCCTTAGGGCGTACTCAAACTGTGTCATACACACACTCACACTAACTCACTTAGTCACTCACTCACCCCTGAAAACAAACGACACTGGTGTTGAGTTGAGCGTGTGAGACGTGACACGTCTGGCGAGATGGAAGCACTTCCTCCTGTGAACTGGGTGCCCACTGTCATCGCAACCCCTTCCCAGTTAACCTCCGACCCAGGGGTCAACGTGACAACGAGCCCACTGAGGATTCGGGTGTGTGTGAGCGTGCAGATAGTGTGTGTGTTTGCGCGTTTGCAACCACAGGTGTCTGGTGGAGTGTTAAGGGGTCTTTTGAGGCCTTCTCACCATCTGTTTCCAGGGTGATGAGTGAGGGAAGAGGGGGTTACCAACACATGCCTGGAGGAGGGTGGGACGGGAAGGAGGCAGGCAGAGGGGGCGAATGTGGAAAATGGCAGGTGCCTGTGGATGTTACCCCCTCTGTTGCCCCCTTCAACGGGGGGAGTCAGGGATAATTACAGGGTCGAGGTTAGGGTGGAGTGTGAGAGGAGTTCGTTGGATCTCAAGGTCAGAGGTCAGAACAGAGTCAAGAGCATGCACGCCACTCAGAGGCGCTTCATGCTGTGTGTGTTAACTTAATCTCTGATGAGGAATGAGGAGTCACATGTGCAGGCCATGTGGTACTAGTCATCATGTTGAGTGGGGTTGGTCATGTTACTAGTCATCATGTTGAGAGGGGAGTGGGGTTGGTCATGTTACTAGTCATCATGTTGAGAGGGAGTGGGGTTGGTCATGTTACTTGTCATCATGTTGAGAGGGAGTGGGGTTGGTCATGTTACTAGTCATCATGTTGAGAGGGAGTGGGGTTGGTCATGTTACTAGTCATCATGTTGAGAGGGAGTGGGGTTGGTCATGTTACTAGTCATCATGTTGAGAGGGAGTGGGGTTGGTCATGTTACTTGTCATCATGTTGGGAGGGGAGAGGGGTTGGTCATGTTACTTGTCATCATGTTGAGAGGGAGTGGGGTTGGTCATGTTACTAGTCATCATGTTGAGAGGGAGTGGGGTTGGTCATGTTACTAGTCATCATGTTGGGAGGGGAGTGGGGTTGGTCATGTTACTAGTCATCATGTTGAGAGGGGAGTGGGGTTGGTCATGTTACTAGTCATCATGTTGAGAGGGGTTGGTCATGTTACTAGTCATCATGTTGAGAGGGAGTGGGGTTGGTCATGTTACTAGTCATCATGTTGAGAGGGGAGTGGGGTTGGTCATGTTACTAGTCATCATGTTGAGAGGGGAGTGGGGTTGGTCATGTTACTAGTCATCATGTTGAGAGGGGAGAGGGGTTGGTCATGTTACTAGTCATCATGTTGAGAGGGGAGTGGGGTTGGTCATGTTACTAGTCATCATGTTGAGAGGGAGTGGGGTTGGTCATGTTACTTGTCATCATGTTGAGAGGGGTTGGTCATGTTACTAGTCATCATGTTGGGAGGGGAGTGGGGTTGGTCATGTTACTAGTCATCATGTTGAGAGGGGAGTGGGGTTGGTCATGTTACTAGTCATCATGTTGAGATGGGTTGGTCATGTTACTAGTCATCATGTTGAGAGGGGAGAGGGTTGGTCATGTTACTAGTCATCATGTTGAGAGGGAGTGGGGTTGGTCATGTTACTAGTCATCATGTTGAGAGGGAGTGGGGTTGGTCATGTTACTAGTCATCATGTTGAGAGGGAGAGGGGTTGGTCATGTTACTAGTCATCATGTTGAGAGGGGAGAGGGGTTGGTCATGTTACTAGTCATCATGTTGAGAGGGGAGTGGGGTTGGTCATGTTACTAGTCATCATGTTGAGAGGGAGTGGGGTTGGTCATGTTACTAGTCATCATGTTGAGAGGGAGAGGGGTTGGTCATGTTACTAGTCATCATATTGAGAGGGAGAGGGGTTGGTCATGTTACTAGTCATCATGTTGAGAGGGGAGTGGGGTTGGTCATGTTACTAGTCATCATGTTGAGAGGGGAGAGGGGTTGGTCATGTTACTAGTCATCATGTTGAGAGGGGAGTGGGGTTGGTCATGTTACTAGTCATCATGTTGAGAGGGAGTGGGGTTGGTCATGTTACTAGTCATCATGTTGAGAGGGGAGTGGGGTTGGTCATGTTACTAGTCATCATGTTGAGAGGGAGAGGGGTTGGTCATGTTACTAGTCATCATGTTGAGAGGGAGTGGGGTTGGTCATGTTACTAGTCATCATGTTGAGAGGGGAGTGGGGTTGGTCATGTTACTAGTCATCATGTTGGGAGGGGAGTGGGGTTGGTCATGTTACTAGTCATCATGTTGAGAGGGGAGTGGGGTTGGTCATGTTACTAGTCATCATGTTGAGAGGGGTTGGTCATGTTACTAGTCATCATGTTGAGAGGGAGGGGGTTGGTCATGTTACTAGTCATCATGTTGAGAGGGAGTGGGGTTGGTCATGTTACTAGTCATCATGTTGAGAGGGGAGTGGGGTTGGTCATGTTACTAGTCATCATGTTGAGAGGGGTTGGTCATGTTACTAGTCATCATGTTGGGAGGGGAGAGGGGTTGGTCATGTTACTAGTCATCATGTTGAGAGGGAGTGGGGTTGGTCATGTTACTTGTCATCATGTTGAGAGGGGTTGGTCATGTTACTAGTCATCATGTTGGGAGGGGAGTGGGGTTGGTCATGTTACTAGTCATCATGTTGAGAGGGGAGTGGGGTTGGTCATGTTACTAGTCATCATGTTGAGATGGGTTGGTCATGTTACTAGTCATCATGTTGAGAGGGGAGAGGGGTTGGTCATGTTACTAGTCATCATGTTGAGAGGGAGTGGGGTTGGTCATGTTACTAGTCATCATGTTGAGAGGGAGTGGGGTTGGTCATGTTACTAGTCATCATGTTGAGAGGGAGAGGGTTGGTCATGTTACTAGTCATCATGTTGAGAGGGGAGAGGGGTTGGTCATGTTACTAGTCATCATGTTGAGAGGGAGTGGGGTTGGTCATGTTACTAGTCATCATGTTGAGAGGGGAGAGGGGTTGGTCATGTTACTAGTCATCATGTTGAGAGGGGAGTGGGGTTGGTCATGTTACTAGTCATCATGTCATCATGTTGAGAGGGAGTGGGGTTGGTCATGTTACTAGTCATCATGTTGAGAGGGAGTGGGGTTGGTCATGTTACTAGTCATCATGTTGAGAGGGAGGGGGGTTGGTCATGTTACTAGTCATCATGTTGGGAGGGAGTGGGGTTGGTCATGTTACTAGTCATCATGTTGAGGGGAGGGGTTGGTCATGTTACTAGTCATCATGTTGAGAGGGAGAGGGGTTGGTCATGTTACTAGTCATCATGTTGAGAGGGAGTGGGGTTGGTCATGTTACTAGTCATCATGTTGAGAGGGAGAGGGGTTGGTCATGTTACTAGTCATCATGTTGAGAGGGAGTGGGGTTGGTCATGTTACTAGTCATCATGTTGAGAGGGAGTGGGGTTGGTCATGTTACTAGTCATCATGTTGGGAGGGAGTTTGGTCATGTTACTAGTCATCATGTTGAGAGGGAGTGGGGTTGGTCATGTTACTTGTCATCATGTTGAGAGGGAGTGGGGTTGGTCATGTTACTTGTCATCATGTTGAGAGGGGTTGGTCATGTTACTAGTCATCATGTTGGGAGGGGAGGGGGTTGGTCATGTTACTAGTCATCATGTTGAGAGGGGAGTGGGGTTGGTCATGTTACTAGTCATCATGTTGGGAGGGGAGTGGGGTTGGTCATGTTACTAGTCATCATGTTGAGAGGGGAGTGGGGTTGGTCATGTTACTAGTCATCATGTTGAGAGGGAGAGGGGTTGGTCATGTTACTAGTCATCATGTTGAGAGGGAGTGGGGTTGGTCATGTTACTAGTCATCATGTTGAGAGGGAGAGGGGTTGGTCATGTTACTAGTCATCATGTTGAGAGGGAGTGGGGTTGGTCATGTTACTAGTCATCATGTTGAGAGGGAGAGGGGTTGGTCATCTTACTAGTCATCATGTTGGGAGGGGAGTGGGGTTGGTCATGTTACTAGTCATCATGTTGAGAGGGAGTGGGGTTGGTCATGTTACTAGTCATCATGTTGGGAGGGGAGTGGGGTTGGTCATGTTACTAGTCATCATGTTGAGAGGGAGTGGGGTTGGTCATGTTACTTGTCATCATGTTGAGAGGGGTTGGTCATGTTACTAGTCATCATGTTGGGAGGGGAGTGGGGTTGGTCATGTTACTAGTCATCATGTTGAGAGGGGAGTGGGGTTGGTCATGTTACTAGTCATCATGTTGAGATGGGTTGGTCATGTTACTAGTCATCATGTTGAGAGGGGAGAGGGGTTGGTCATGTTACTAGTCATCATGTTGAGAGGGAGTGGGGTTGGTCATGTTACTAGTCATCATGTTGAGAGGGAGTGGGGTTGGTCATGTTACTAGTCATCATGTTGAGAGGGAGAGGGGTTGGTCATGTTACTAGTCATCATGTTGAGAGGGGAGAGGGGTTGGTCATGTTACTAGTCATCATGTTGAGAGGGGAGTGGGGTTGGTCATGTTACTAGTCATCATGTTGAGAGGGAGTGGGGTTGGTCATGTTACTAGTCATCATGTTGAGAGGGAGAGGGGTTGGTCATGTTACTAGTCATCATGTTGAGAGGGGAGAGGGGTTGGTCATGTTACTAGTCATCATGTTGAGAGGGGAGTGGGGTTGGTCATGTTACTAGTCATCATGTTGAGAGGGGAGAGGGGTTGGTCATGTTACTAGTCATCATGTTGAGAGGGGAGTGGGGTTGGTCATGTTACTAGTCATCATGTTGAGAGGGAGTGGGGTTGGTCATGTTACTAGTCATCATGTTGAGAGGGGAGTGGGGTTGGTCATGTTACTAGTCATCATGTTGAGAGGGAGAGGGGTTGGTCATGTTACTTGTCATCATGTTGAGAGGGAGTGGGGTTGGTCATGTTACTAGTCATCATGTTGAGAGGGAGTGGGGTTGGTCATGTTACTAGTCATCATGTTGGGAGGGGAGTGGGGTTGGTCATGTTACTAGTCATCATGTTGAGAGGGGAGTGGGGTTGGTCATGTTACTAGTCATCATGTTGAGAGGGGTTGGTCATGTTACTAGTCATCATGTTGAGAGGGAGTGGGGTTGGTCATGTTACTAGTCATCATGTTGAGAGGGGAGTGGGGTTGGTCATGTTACTAGTCATCATGTTGAGAGGGGAGTGGGGTTGGTCATGTTACTAGTCATCATGTTGAGAGGGGTTGGTCATGTTACTAGTCATCATGTTGGGAGGGGAGAGGGGTTGGTCATGTTACTAGTCATCATGTTGAGAGGGAGTGGGGTTGGTCATGTTACTTGTCATCATGTTGAGAGGGGTTGGTCATGTTACTAGTCATCATGTTGGGAGGGGAGTGGGGTTGGTCATGTTACTAGTCATCATGTTGAGAGGGGAGTGGGGTTGGTCATGTTACTAGTCATCATGTTGAGATGGGTTGGTCATGTTACTAGTCATCATGTTGAGAGGGGAGAGGGGTTGGTCATGTTACTAGTCATCATGTTGAGAGGGAGTGGGGTTGGTCATGTTACTAGTCATCATGTTGAGAGGGAGTGGGGTTGGTCATGTTACTAGTCATCATGTTGAGAGGGAGAGGGGTTGGTCATGTTACTAGTCATCATGTTGAGAGGGGAGAGGGGTTGGTCATGTTACTAGTCATCATGTTGAGAGGGGAGTGGGGTTGGTCATGTTACTAGTCATCATGTTGAGAGGGGAGAGGGGTTGGTCATGTTACTAGTCATCATGTTGAGAGGGGAGTGGGGTTGGTCATGTTACTAGTCATCATGTTGAGAGGGAGTGGGGTTGGTCATGTTACTAGTCATCATGTTGAGAGGGAGTGGGGTTGGTCATGTTACTAGTCATCATGTTGAGAGGGAGAGGGGTTGGTCATGTTACTAGTCATCATGTTGGGAGGGGAGTGGGGTTGGTCATGTTACTAGTCATCATGTTGGGAGGGGAGAGGGGTTGGTCATGTTACTAGTCATCATGTTGAGAGGGAGAGGGGTTGGTCATGTTACTAGTCATCATGTTGAGGGGGAGTGGGGTTGGTCATGTTACTAGTCATCATGTTGAGAGGGAGAGGGGTTGGTCATGTTACTAGTCATCATGTTGAGAGGGAGTGGGGTTGGTCATGTTACTAGTCATCATGTTGAGAGGGAGTGGGGTTGGTCATGTTACTAGTCATCATGTTGGGAGGGAGTGGGGTTGGTCATGTTACTAGTCATCATGTTGAGAGGGAGTGGGGTTGGTCATGTTACTTGTCATCATGTTGAGAGGGGTTGGTCATGTTACTAGTCATCATGTTGGGAGGGGTGGGGTTGGTCATGTTACTAGTCATCATGTTGAGAGGGGAGTGGGGTTGGTCATGTTACTAGTCATCATGTTGAGAGGGAGAGGGGTTGGTCATGTTACTAGTCATCATGTTGAGAGGGAGTGGGGTTGGTCATGTTACTAGTCATCATGTTGAGAGGGAGAGGGGTTGGTCATGTTACTAGTCATCATGTTGAGAGGGAGTGGGGTTGGTCATGTTACTAGTCATCATGTTGAGAGGGAGAGGGGATGGTCATCTTACTAGTCATCATGTTGGGAGGGGAGTGGGGTTGGTCATGTTACTAGTCATCATGTTGAGAGGGAGTGGGGTTGGTCATGTTACTAGTCATCATGTTGGGAGGGGAGTGGGGTTGGTCATGTTACTAGTCATCATGTTGAGAGGGAGTGGGGTTGGTCATGTTACTTGTCATCATGTTGAGAGGGGTTGGTCATGTTACTAGTCATCATGTTGGGAGGGGAGTGGGGTTGGTCATGTTACTAGTCATCATGTTGAGAGGGGAGTGGGGTTGGTCATGTTACTAGTCATCATGTTGAGAGGGAGAGGGGTTGGTCATGTTACTAGTCATCATGTTGAGAGGGAGTGGGGTTGGTCATGTTACTAGTCATCATGTTGAGAGGGAGAGGGGTTGGTCATGTTACTAGTCATCATGTTGAGAGGGAGTGGGGTTGGTCATGTTACTAGTCATCATGTTGAGAGGGAGAGGGGTTGGTCATGTTACTAGTCATCATGTTGAGAGGGAGTGTGGTTGGTCATGTTACTAGTCATCATGTTGAGAGGGAGTGGGGTTGGTCATGTTACTAGTCATCATGTTGAGAGGGAGTGGGGTTGGTCATGTTACTTGTCATCATGTTGAGAGGGGTTGGTCATGTTACTAGTCATCATGTTGGGAGGGGAGGGGGTTGGTCATGTTACTAGTCATCATGTTGAGAGGGGAGTGGGGTTGGTCATGTTACTAGTCATCATGTTGGGAGGGGAGTGGGGTTGGTCATGTTACTAGTCATCATGTTGAGAGGGGTTGGTCATGTTACTAGTCATCATGTTGAGAGGGAGTGGGGTTGGTCATGTTACTAGTCATCATGTTGAGAGGGAGAGGGGTTGGTCATGTTACTAGTCATCATGTTGAGATGGGTTGGTCATGTTACTAGTCATCATGTTAGGAGGGGAGTGGGGTTGGTCATGTTACTAGTCATCATGTTGAGAGGGAGTGGGGTTGGTCATGCTACTAGTCATCATGTTGAGAGGGAGTGGGGTTTGTCATGTTACTAGTCATCATGTTGAGAGGGAGTGGGGTTGGTCATGTTACTAGTCATCATGTTGAGAGGGGAGAGGGGTTGGTCATGTTACTAGTCATCATGTTGGGAGGGGAGAGGGGTTGGTCATGTTACTAGTCATCATGTTGAGAGGGAGAGGGGTTGGTCATGTTACTAGTCATCATGTTGGGAGGGGAGAGGGGTTGGTCATGTTACTAGTTATCATGTTGCGAGGGAGAGGGGTTGGTCATGTTACTAGTCATCATGTTGAGAGGGGTTGGTCATGTTACTAGTCATCATGTTGGGAGGGGAGAGGGGTTGGTCATGTTACTAGTCATCATGTTGCGAGGGAGAGGGGTTGGTCATGTAGTCTGGGATGCTTGGTTGGAACAGCTGCCGATTAACATGACATGGCTTTCATCTCTCCCTCTATCTCCCATTGCTCTTTCCTTCTCTCTCTCTCTCTCTCTCTCTCTCTCTCTCTCTCTCTCTCTCTCTCTCTCTCTTTATCTCTCTCTCTCTCCCTCCCTCTCTCTATCCCTCTCTACCGCCCATCACTGTCTCCTCTCTCGCCATCTCCCATCTCTCTCTCTCTCTCTCTCTCTCTCTCTCTCTCTCTCTCTCTCTCTCTCTCTCTCTCTCTCTCTCTCTCTCTCTCTCTCTCTCTCTCTCTCTCTCTCTCTCTCTCAGTGCTGAAGCCTGGTCCAGAATCTGACCAGCATGAAGTGGAGGACATCAAGGAGACGAAAGAGGGTAAGAAGAGGGGATTGGGTGTAATTAAATCATTTACAGTATAGATGTGGAAAAATGAAGGCAACTCTAGCTGAAGGGAATGTTTGCATCCTAAATGGCACCCTGCTCCCTATGTAGTGCATGGCTTTTGACCAGAGACCTATGGACCCTGGTCAAAAATAGTGAACTATAAAGGGAATAGGGTGTGATTTGGGAGACGGCCTCAGCCAAGCACTCGCCTTTTCATCTCCCACATCTTCAGTCAAACTGTCACTAAACAAAGCCGTTGAAGCGTTAGTGAGCGGTCACTCGCGTGTGACGCCCGCTGGCGTATCGGATGCCAATCTCTGTGGCCGAGGTCCAGCTTATCGGCCCGTGGCACTGAGGGTCAGACCTGATTAAAAACGTGTCACTTGACCCCTCTGTCGGACTTCAAAGACAACGGAGGAGACTGAGCGGGGGACAGAGAGGGGGACAGAGAGGGGGGCTGAGAGGGGTGCGGAGAGGGGGCTGAGAGGGGTGCGGAGAGGGGGCTGAGAGGGGTGCGGAGAGGGGGACGGAGAGTGGGGCGAAGAGGGGTGCGGTAGAGTGGTGCGGAGAGGGGGGCGGAGAGGGGGATGGAGAGGAGTGCGGAGAAGGGTGCGGAGAGGGGTGCGGAGAGGGGGACTGAGAGGAGTGCGGAGAGGGGGGGAGAGGGTTACGGAGAGGGGTGCGGAAAGAGGGACTGAGAGGGGGGCGGAGAGAGGGACTGAGAAGGGGGCAGAGAGGGGGACGGAGAGGGCATTCTTGGTGAGGCTGGTGCAAGGAGTAAATAACTTCACTAAAGGAGGGTGGAATGCGTCTTTGTTGAGGCCAGGCCCTGTTTAAACACACAGAAAGACACACTCACACCCTTACACACGCCCAGGGTTCCAGTCTACCCTGACTTTGATCACCCCTTTGTCGTCCTTATGAGTTGTCAGAAACAGAACCCAGAGAATCAAGTGGTCTGAGATTAAATAGTCAGCCATGTAATGGGGACTGCATAGGGATAGACAAAATGACATCATGCAGAGGGACATCACAACCAGCATCTCACTGTTATTACAGGGGCGGAGGAGGAGGAGGGGAAGAGGAGGAGGAGGGGAAGAGGAGGAGGAGGGGGAGAAGGAGGGGAGGAGGAGGAGGAGGAGGAGGGGAGGAGGAGGGGAAGAGGAGGAGGGGGAGGGGAAGAGGAGGGGGAGGGGAAGAGGAGGAGGAGGGGAAGAGGCGGAGGAGGAGGAGGAGGGGAAGAGGAGGAGGAGGGGAAGGAGGAGGGGTGGGGGAGGGGGAGGGGAAGAGGAGGAGGGGAAGAGGAGGAGGAGGGGAAGAGGAGGAGGAGGAGGAGGAGGAGGGGAAGAGGAGGAGGATGAGGAGGAGGAGGAGGGGAAGAGGCGGAGGAGGAGGGGTGGGGGAGTGGGAGGAGGGGAAGAGGAGGAGGGGAAGAGGAGGAGGGGGAGGGGAAGAGGAGGAGGAGGGGAAGAGGCAGAGGAGGAGGAGGGGAAGAGGAGGAGGACCTCAGAGGACTTTGTTTATTCTTATTTACCAAGTGAATTATTTTGCAGCTGGTAATTTACTACTATGATGTATGACATAGTTTATTGTATCGATGACTTTACTATCTGCTTGATGGAAGTGACTTCAGCGATTTGGTGTAATGATCTAGAACTATTGTAGTTGTTAAATGATGTAGTGTATCGACAGAATATATTTGCAACCAGACTGTTGTCTTTGTGTGTGTGGAGTTTGAATCATGTTTATTTGGGTATACACTCACTGTCGTGTATTTCGTGCCAGTTCAGGGTAGTAGTTTGGGAATGGGTGGGTGTTTGGCATGACAAGTGTATAGTTATATTTCTAAGAGTGTGAGTGTTGTGTGTTTATTTATTTGTGACTCAGGCTACCACAGATGGCTGTGTATGGGTTGTGTGTGTCTCTGCATATTGTTGTTTACCTATTTTGACCTCTTCGTGTGTGTGTGTGTGTGTGTGTGTGTGTGTGTGTGTGTGTGTGTGTGTGTGTGTGTGTGTGTGTGTGTGTGTGTGTGTGTGTGTGTGTGTGTGTGTGTGTGTGTGTGTGTGTGTGTGTGTGTGTGTGTGTGTGCTCGTGCGTAGTTTTGCATACTTGTATGTCTGTGTGCCTGCATGCGTATGTATTCATGTCTGTGTGTGTGTGTGTCAGGCTCCCCCTGCAGGGAGCTGACAGAGGAAGAGAAGCAGCAGTTCCTCAGTTTCTTTGACTGCAGCATCAGAGTGATGGAGAGAGCCCTGGCTCAGGAATCAGACATCTTCTTCAACTACAGCGGACAAGACCTGGATGACAAGGAGGGGTAAGAATGTGTGTGTGTGCGTGTGTGTCTATCTGTTGTGAGGTCTGTAGAAGGAACATGGTGTGTGTATGCATGCCTATGGGCCTGCTAATGGCCTCATGGAGTAATGCCTTTGGTGTCAATCAGGACGTGACTCCTCATTGTTCTTCAAACACATGCCCTTCTCATGATGTCATCATCCTCTCAAAACCCCATTTGACCTCACTTACAATGACATCACCCAGTGACCTCTGACCCCTGTTTCTATTGGCCACTACCTCCTCTATCCTCTACCTCCTCTCCATCCTCTACCTCCTCTCCATCCTCTACCTCCTCTCCATCCTCTACCTCCTCTCCATCCTCTACCTCCTCTCCATCCTCTACCTCCTCTCCATCCTCTACCTCCTCTCCATCCACTACCTCCTCTCCATCCTCTACCTCCTCTCCATCCTCTACCTCCTCTACCTCGTCTCCATCCTCTACCTCCTCTCCATCCTCTACCTCCTCTACCTCCTCCCCATCCTCCACCTCCTCTCCATCCTCTACCTCCTCTCCATCCTCTACCTCCTCTACCTCCTCTCCATCCTCTACCTCCTCTCCATCCTCTACCTCCTCTCCATCCTCTACCTCCTCTCCATCCTCTACCTCCTCTCCATCCTCTACCTCCTCTCCATCTTCCACCTCTTCTCCATCCTCTACCTCCTCTCCATCCTCTACCTCCTCTCCATCTTCCACCTCCTCTCCATCCTCTACCTCCTCTCCATCCTCTACCTCCTCTCCATCCTCTACCTCCTCTCCATCCTCTACCTCCTCTCCATCCTCTACCTCCTCTCCATCTTCCACCTCCTCTCCATCCTCTACCTCCTCTCCATCCTCTACCTCCTCTCCATCCTCTACCTCCTCTCCATCTTCCACCTCTTCTCCATCCTCTACCTCCTCTCCATCCTCTACCTCCTCTCCATCTTCCACCTCCTCTCCATCCTCCTCTCCATCCTCTACCTCCTCTCCATCCTCTACCTCCTCTCCATCCTCTACCTCCTCTCCATCTTCCACCTCCTCTCCATCTTCCACCTCTCCATCCTCTACCTCCTCTCCATCCTCTACCTCCTCTCCATCTTCCACCTCCTCTCCATCCTCTACCTCCTCTCCATCCTCTACCTCCTCTCCATCCTCTACCTCCTCTCCATCCTCTACCTCCTCTCCATCCTCTACCTCCTCTCCATCCTCTACCTCCTCTCCATCTTCCACCTCCTCTCCATCTTCCACCTCCTCTCCATCCTCTACCTCCTCTCCATCCTCTACCTCCTCTCCATCCTCTACCTCCTCTCCATCCTCTACCTCCTCTCCATCCTCTACCTCCTCTCCATCTTCCACCTCCTCTCCATCTTCCACCTCCTCTCCATCCTCTACCTCCTCTCCATCCTCTACCACCTCTCCATCTTCCACCTCTTCTCCATCCTCTACCTCCTCTCCATCCTCTACCTCCTCTCCATCTTCCACCTCCTCTCCATCCTCTACCTCCTCTCCATCCTCTACCTCCTCTCCATCTTCCACCTCCTCTCCATCTTCCACCTCCTCTCCATCCTCTACCTCCTCTCCATCCTCTACCTCCTCTCCATCTTCCACCTCCTCTCCATCCTCTACCTCCTCTCCATCCTCTACCTCCTCTCCATCCTCTACATCCTCTCCATCCTCTACCTCCTCTCCATCCTCTACCTCCTCTCCATCCTCTACCTCCTCTCCATCCTCTACCTCCTCTCCATCTTCCACCTCCTCTCCATCTTCCACCTCCTCTCCATCCTCTACCTCCTCTCCATCCTCTACCTCCTCTCCATCCTCTACCTCCTCTCCATCTTCTACCTCCTCTCCATCTTCCACCTCCTCTCCATCCTCTACCTCCTCTCCATCCTCTACCTCCTCTCCATCCTCTACCTCCTCTCCATCCTCTACCTCCTCTCCATCTTCCACCTCCTCTCCATCCTCTACCTCCTCTCCATCCTCTACCTCCTCTCCATCTTCCACCTCCTCTCCATCCTCTACCTCCTCTCCATCCTCTACCTCCTCTCCATCCTCTACCTCCTCTCCATCCTCTACCTCCTCTCCATCTTCCACCTCCTCTCCATCTTCCACCTCCTCTCCATCCTCTACCTCCTCTCCATCCTCTACCTCCTCTCCATCCTCTACCTCCTCTCCATCCTCTACCTCCTCTCCATCCTCTACCTCCTCTCCATCCTCTACCTCCTCTCCATCCTCTACCTCCTCTCCCTCCTCTCCATCCTCTACCTCCTCTCCATCCTCTACCTCCTCTCCACCCTCTACCTCCTCTCCACCCTCTACCTCCTCCCCTGATCCTCCTTTAATTTTCCGTCTTTCCTTCCACTCCTCTATCTCTCCATTTTATTTGATCTTGTCCCCTCTCCTCTTCCTCCCCCTCCTCTTCCTCCCCAGTACCCAGAGCTGATGGTGGCGTCCTACAACAACAACGAAGATGCTCCTCACGAGCCTGACGGTGTAGCTCTGGTCTGGAACATGAAGTTTAACAAGAACACACCTGAGTATGTCTTCCACTGCCAGGTAAAATCAGTCCCAGGTCCAGGTCTATAAATATGTTGGGTACAGGGCCTGTATTCACAAAGTGTCTGATCTAGGTTGATATGACCTATAACTGTTCCCCACAGGATACAGATACTGGATTCGTGTGATATATATGTCTATATATTGAACAACAGTCTGATTCACAATTGTGTTTTGAGTCTCAACAGAGCCTAAATAAAAATGTTTTCACATCACTTTGTCTTTTAATGTATCCTGCCAATATCTGACAAAGAGTTACAGTATTTCCCTCCAGTTGATTCATGTTTTAACTGGCAGCCGGATACAACTGGATGTGGGTAGAGCTACTGCCACCAGTGTCCCAAATGGTACCCTATTTCCTAAATAGTGCACTACTTTTGACCAGAGCTCCCATAGGGCTCTGGCCAAAAGTAGTGCACTATGACGGGAATAGGGTTCCATTTTGGGATGCTGGCCTAAGACTAGGAGAATGTACCACTCCCCCGCTGCAACGATGACAATGACACCAGAGATACAAAATAAGGAGTGAAGTGATATTTAATGAAAGCAGGGAGTTCTTCAGGGGTTCCTGGGCTTTGGCCTACTTGGGCAGAACATGATATTACGGAACATGTCCGCTCAATGGTGACTAAAGAAATCTGAGGTTTTGGTGCAGAAAATACCTTCTGGTTGGTCCTGATGCTAATTATTATAGACTCTAGGTTGAGTTTTTGTGGTGTGTGTGCGTGTGCGTGTGCATGTGTTTGAGGGAGTGATGAGGAGGCGACTGAGGGCCGGGGAGGAAAGTTAGAGGGCCTCCCCACTCCCAAGAGAGAGAGGGGGATTACAGAGACATCTCCATAATAAAAAGATGTGGCCTACCACTTCCTAATCCAGCAGGCCACATGTGTTCACCCACCCACGTGGATCCTCCAGTCGTATGGGCTGCTTGACTCTGTTTCCTACGCCCAGAGTCTACCTCACACACACCCACACACACACACACACACACAGAATCACAGACATACACATGCACAGCCACCCACTCCCACCATGCAGACTAATGTACCCCATTTAGCAGATGTTTTAGCAGACCACATACAGTGCTAATATTTCTGGGTTGTAGAAGTTGTGAGATAATGGATTTTACAGGACACTTTTATTCCACTACTATTATTAATGTATGTTCATGCCTAAGTGTTCTGGTGTAGATATAACAGTACTACAATACAGCTACACTGATTACTGGAGTCATTTTCTCTTTACAAGTGGTTTGCTTCCATATTGTAGTCTGAAAGCTTGACTCTGTTGTCAACATGGGTTTCTATAGCATAATGATGTGTGTGTGTGTGTGTGTGTGTGTGTGTGTGTGTGTGTGTGTGTGTGTGTGTGTGTGTGTGTGTGTGTGTGTGTGTGTGTGTGTGTGTGTGTGTGTGTGTGTGTGTCGTCAATGGCATCGGAGGCTGTGAGAGGAGTTGACAGCAACCATAGATACACTTTATGTGGTTGTAAATTTGTATGTGCTGTTTTTGGCAGTGATAAACTCAGTATTGAAGAGAAGTTAAAATAGTCCACACAGTTAAAGTTGCAATCAGCAGTTGGAACAATAACAAAGCATTTCCCCCACTGTTTTGGTAAAAAGCTGAAGGATGGTGCTGGAGAAATGTAACCATTCTCAAATTCATAGACAAAGCTATGGATGCAAGAGCTGACCATCCAAATGATAGTTTTAACCATGTTTGGAGGCTCTTTAGTGTTTGTTTACATTTACTTTGTTAAACAAGTTTATATTTTGGGTTCTGATGGAGTATAACTTATATTCTTCAAGTCCAAAAATGGATGTAGCAACTGCAACTGCAGATTGCCCCTTTTAAAGGACAAGTTCAACATTTTACAACTTAATAGTTGGTTCCTCACCCTGAAAGTAGTATCTGGGCCAGGGGGAACTGTATGGTTTGGTTTTCTTTTAAACAGCCACTACAAAAAAAGTGACAGGGGCAATGGAAAGATAAAAGGGCAAATGTCAAACCGAATCACTTAGTTGATTTCAGTTTATTCAGGTCCATAGACCTTTCAGGGTGAGGAATGGACCTTTAAATCCACCCTATAGATATGAACTGATAATACAGTATGAAAAGTCTAACCCTGCATGCCTCTTATTCTTTGACACACACACATTGCTTCTCCCATGAAAGGGGTCAATTTGGGTAAGTGAGTGACGCTGTTGGGAAAATGTGTGCTGGGGGAAATTATATCAAAAAATGAAAGGATGGAAAACCGAAATGGCACCTCCCAGGCTCCCTTGTGTCAGTCACTATGAGTGTGTCCTGGGGATGTGCCATGTCTTTTCATCAGGAGGGGAAGAAAAAACAGAATGAACGAGATAAATAATTAAATGAAAGAAAGAAATAGAGAGGAGTCAATCTCCAACCGCTTGGCACGGGCCTCCTCCGTGTTTTGTGCTGGAGAGGGATGAAAGGAGGCAGGAGTGGTCGGGGGAGAAGAGATATTGTTTTTCGCTCCGGGGTCTATTACAAACAGAGGCGTTCCTTTCTAGTTATCCAGAGATCAGATGGATATTAATGTGTGAGCATGTTCTGCCGTTTAACCCCCCAAACCACAGGCCCCATTTCTTTTCTCACTTCTCTTCCTGAGGTAGACGAACACACTCATCCTTTATCATATCAAATCAAATTGTATTTGTCACATGCGCCAAATACAACAGATGTAGACCTTACAGTGAAATGCTTACTTACAAGCCCCTAACCAACAATGCAGTTTTAATAAAATACCAACAAAAAAAGTAAGAGATAAGAATAATAAATAGTAGAATAGTAGAGCAGCAGTAAATAACAAATAACAATTATCCTCTCTTCAATCACACATGCTTAGCTCCACCGGGCTCTGCCTGGGCTCTGCTAAGGCTCTGCTCTGCCAGGGCTCTGCTAGGCCTTTGTTAGGGCTCTGCTACTGCACTTTTAGGGTTCTGCTAGGGTACTGTTAGGGCTCTGCTTTGTTAGGGCTCTGCTGGGGCTCTGCCGGGGCTCTGTTAGGGCTCTGCCGGGGCTCTGTTCGGGCTCTGCCAGGGCTCTGTTAGGGCTCTGCTAGGGCTCTGCCGGGGCTCTGTTAGGGCTCTGCTGGGGCTCTGTTAGGGCTTTGTTAGGGTTATGCTCTGCCAGGGTTCTGTTTGGGCTCTGTAGACCCTTGTTTGAGCTCTGCTAGGGCACTTTTAGGGCTCTGCTATTGCTCTGCTAGGGCTCTGCTCTGTTAGGGCTCTGCCTGGGCTCTGTTAGGGCTCTGCTCTACTAGGGCTCTGCTATTGCTCTGCTAGGGCTCTGCTCTGTTAGGGCTCTGCCTGGGCTCTGTTAGGGCTCTGCTCTACTAGGGCTCTGCTATTGCTCTGCTAGGGCTCTGCTCTGTTAGGGCTCTGCCTGGGCTCTTTTAGGGCTCTGCTCTACTAGGGCTCTGTTAGAGCTCTGCCTGGGCTCTGTTAGGGCTCTGCTCTACTAGGGCTCTGTTAGGGCTCTGCCTGGGCTCTGTTAGGGCTCTGCTCTACTAGGGCTCTGCTAGGGCTCTGCCTGGGCTCTGTTAGGGCTCTGCCTGGGCTCTGTTAGGGCTCTGCTCTACTAGGGCTCTGTTAGGGCTCTGCCTGGGCTCTGTTAGGGCTCTGCTCTACTAGGGCTCTGCCTGGGCTCTGTTAGGGCTCTGCTCTACTAGGGCTCTGCTAGGGCTCTGTTGGGGCTCTGCTCTACTAGGGCTCTGTTAGGGTTCTGCCTGGGCTCTGTTAGGGCTCTGCTCTACTAGGGCTCTGCTAGGGCTCTGCCTGGGCTCGGTTAGGGCTCTGCTCTACTAGGGCTCTGCTAGGGCTCTGTTGGGGCTCTGCTCTACTAGGGCTCTGTTAGGGCTCTGCTCTGCTATGGGTCTGTTAGGGCTCTGCCTGGGCTCTGTTAGGGCTCTGCTCTACTAGGGCTCTGCTCTACTAGGGCTCTGTTAGGGCTCTGCTCTACTAGGGCTCTGCTAGGGCTCTGCCTGGGCTCTGCTAGGGTTCTGCTCTACTAGGGCTCTGTTAGGGCTCTGCTCTACTAGGGCTCTGTTAGGGTTCTGCCTGGGCTCTGTTAGGGCTCTGCTCTACTAGGGCTCTGCTAGGGCTCTGCCTGGGCTCTGTTAGGGCTCTGCTCTACTAGGGCTCTGCTAGGGCTCTGCCTGGGCTCTGTTAGGGCTCTGCTCTACTAGGGCTCTGTTGGGGCTCTGCTCTACTAGGGCTCTGTTAGGGCTCTGCTCTACTAGGGCTCTGTTAGGGCTCTGCCTGGGCTCTGTAAGGGCTCTGCTCTGTTAGGGCTCTGCTCTACTAGGGCTCTGCTAGGGCTCTGTTGGGGCTCTGCTCTACTAGGGCTCTGCTCTGCTATGGCTCTGTTAGGGCTCTGCTCTACTAGGGCTCTGCTAGGGCTCTGCTCTACTAGGGCTCTGTTAGGGCTCTGCTCTACTAGGGCTCTGTTAGGGTTCTGCCTGGCTCTGCTAGGGCTCTGCTCTACTAGGGCTCTACTAGGGCTCTACTCTACTAGGGCTCTGTTAGGGTTCTGCCTGGGCTCTGTTAGGGCTCTGCTCTACTAGGGCTCTGCTAGGGCTCTGCCTGGGCTCTGCTAGGGCTCTGCCTGGGCTCTGCTAGGGCTCTGCCTGGGCTCTGTTAGGGCTCTGCTCTACTAGGGCTCTGTTGGGGCTCTGCTCTACTAGGGTTCTGTTAGGGCTCTGCCTGGGCTCTGTTAGGGCTCTGCTCTACTAGGGCTCTGTTAGGGCTCTGCCTGGGCTCTGTAAGGGCTCTGCTCTGTTAGGGCTCTGCTCTACTCGGGCTCTGTTAGGGCTCTGCTCTACTAGGGTTCTGCTAGGGCTCTGTTGGGGCTCTGCTATGGCTTGCTATTGCTCTGCTTGGGCTCTGCTGGGGCTCTGCTATTGCTCTGCTCTGTTAGGGCTCTGTTAGAGCTCTGTCACTCTTGGCTTGGCAGGGACCAGAGAGGACTATTTTTCCAGATCTTCCCACAGTGGCTCGCTTGCCCATCTTGGATCGCTCTTTGTCTCTCTTCAATTCAAGGTGCTTATTGCCATTGGAAACATATGTGTACATTGCCAAAGCAAGTGAAATAAACAATAAAACAGTAACTATTACACTCACACAAGTTCCAAAAGAATGAAGAAATGTTTCATGTCGTATTATGTCTATATACAGTGTTGTAACAATGTGCAAATAGTTCAAGTAAAATGGGAAAATAAATATGGGTTGTATTTACAATGGTGTTTGTTCTTCACTGGTTGCCCTTTTCTTGTGGCAACATGTCACACATCTTGCTGCTGTGATGCCACACTGTGGAATTTCACCCAGTAGATATGGGAGTTTTCAAAATTGGATTTGTTTTCAAATTCTTTATGGGTCTGTGTAATCTGAGGGAAATGTGTCTCTCTAATATGGTCCTACATTTGGCAGGAGGTTCTGTCTCTTTCTCTCTCTGTCAAATATGGCTTCCGTCCATGGAGTTACTTAGTAACATTTGCCATCTGATGTTTATTTATTTTTATTTCTCCTTTATTTAACCAGGTAGGCTAGTTGAGAACAGCTTTATTTAACCAGGTAGGCCTGTTGAGAACACCTTTATTTAACCAGGTAGGCCTGTTGAGAACACCTTTATTTAACCAGGTAGGCCTGTTGAGAACACCTTTATTTAACCAGGTAGGCCTGTTGAGAACACCTTTATTTAACCAGGTAGGCCTGTTGAGAACACCTTTATTTAACCAGGTAGGCCTGTTGAGAACACCTTTATTTAACCAGGTAGGCCTGTTGAGAACACCTTTATTTAACCAGGTAGGCCTGTTGAGAACACCTTTATTTAACCAGGTAGGCCTGTTGAGAACACCTTTATTTAACCAGGTAGGCCTGTTGAGAACACCTTTATTTAACCAGGTAAGCCTGTTGAGAACACCTTTATTTAACCAGGTAGACCTGTTGAGAACACCTTTATTTAACCAGGTAGGCCTGTTGAGAACACCTTTATTTAACCAGGTAGGCCTGTTGAGAACACCTTTATTTAACCAGGTAGGCCTGTTGAGAACACCTTTATTTAACCAGGTAGACCTGTTGAGAACACCTTTATTTAACCAGGTAGGCCTGTTGAGAACACCTTTATTTAACCAGGTAGGCCTGTTGAGAACACCTTTATTTAACCAGGTAGGCCTGTTGAGAACACCTTTATTTAACCAGGTAGGCCTGTTGAGAACACCTTTATTTAACCAGGTAGGCCTGTTGGTAGAAACACCTTTATTTAACCAGGTAGGCCTGTTGAGAACACCTTTATTTAACCAGGTAGGCCTGTTGAGAACACCTTTATTTAACCAGGTAGGCCTGTTGAGAACACCTTTATTTAACCAGGTAGGCCTGTTGAGAACACCTTTATTTAACCAGGTAGGCCTGTTGAGAACACCTTTATTTAACCAGGTAGGCCTGTTGAGAACACCTTTATTTAACCAGGTAGGCTAGTTGAGAACACCTTTATTTAACCAGGTAGGCCTGTTGAGAACACCTTTATTTAACCAGGTAGGCCTGTTGAGAACACCTTTATTTAACCAGGTAGACCTGTTGAGAACACCTTTATTTAACCAGGTAGACCTGTTGAGAACACCTTTATTTAACCAGGTAGACCTGTTGAGAACACCTTTATTTAACCAGGTAGACCTGTTGAGAACACCTTTATTTAACCAGGTAGGCCTGTTGAGAACAAGTTCTCATTTACAACTGCAACCTGGCCAAGATAAAACAAAGCAGTGTGACAAAAAACAACAGAGATACACAAAGGATAAACAAAAGTACAGTCAATAACACAATAGAAAATCTATGTACAGTGTGTGCAAATGGTGTAAGGAGGTAAGGCAATAAATAGGCCATAGTAGCGAAGTAATTACAATTTAGCAAATTAACACTGGAGAGATAGATATGATGATGTGCAAGTAGAAATACTGGTGAGCAAAAGAGCAAAAAAAGTCAATAAAAACAGTATGGGGATGTGACCGGTGTGAAAGGGTTAGCTAGATAGTGGTGCACACTAGTAGCATTTCAATCACTCTTGAAGTAGACCTTGAAGTAGTTGTTGCTCTCTCACTCCTCTCCACCACTTCTCCTCTTGTCTACTACTTTCTTTAACTTGTTTTAATGTTGTTATCTCTCTCTCTACTCATTCTCTATACTCCATTATCTCTCTCTCTACTCCATTCTCTTTCTCTCTCTCTCTCTTCATTCTATAGTTAGAGGACGTGTGATATCTCCAGGAGCAATATAACATAATTTCTGTCTTTAATTGTTGTCGAGTACTGTCTTTTAGCTAGCTAGGGTCATCTACTTTAAGTGCTGCCTGTCTTCCCAGTAGCCTTCTTGGTGTGTGAACAGATGACTGCTCATAACTTGCAGATGATTGTTGACACATCAACCAGGATCAAGGGGCAGGGCAATTTGTGACTTGTTTTGGTAATCAGTGGCTGTATTGGCGAGGGAGTGGTTTCTCCTCTCCTAGGCAATCAGCAATTAGTACAGGGAGGTGTGCTCTTCACTTCTGCTTGGCAATTATTAATTAGTGTTAGTACTTCAGTCTCCCCTGGCTTCTCAGCGGCAGCTGTAAGCGGCGGTCGTGTCAGTGGCGGTCTCGTTGGCAAAACTAAGACCGCCGCCAAAACAAAGACTGTTCTGCTGAGTTATTTGTGGAAGGAAAGAGAGGAAGGTTCCACACCACTCTCACCTCAGTATAACTGCAGTTAGAGTGCAGTATAATTAAAGTGCAGTATAACTGCAGTTAGAGTGCAGTATAACTATTTTGCAATTACTGCGTCCAAAATACCACAGTCGACTGCAGTTACTGCACTTTTACTGCAGTTATACTGCACTTTTACTGCAGTTACTGCACTTTTACTGCCGTTATACTGCACTTTTACTGCAGTTACTGCACTTTTACTGCCGGTATACTGCACTTTTACTGCAGTTACTGCACTTTTACTGCCGTTATACTGCACTTTTACTGCAGTTACTGCACTTTTACTGCAGTTACTGCACTTTTACTGCAGGTATACTGCACTTTTACTGCAGGTATACTGCACTTTTACTGCAGTTATACTGCACTTTTACTGCAGTTATACTGCACTTTTACTGCAGTTATACTGCACTTTTACTGCAGTTATACTGCACTTTTACTGCAGTTACTGCACTTTTACTGCCGTTATACTGCACTTCTACTGCAGTTACTGCACTTATACTGAGGTGAGAGTGGTGTGGTTATACCGAGGATGATTGTGGTGTTTCAAAACTACAATATTTTTTTGTAAGTGTCACTTGAGTATCTTACCTAGATATTTTCGGATTATGTTATTTTGCTCTTTTGCAACTATGTGTGTGTTTCCTATACCTTTTCGCTCCTCTCCCTGTAGGCTTTACAGATGCCCCCCTCCCCTTGGCAACCCTTATGATTTAGTATACCCTGCACGCACAACCCATGTGGAATTCCGGATCTCTGGCAGCGTTTAGAAATGCCAATCTGCAGTCAAGAACGCCAAGTTCATTTCAGCCTGTGCTCCCCTTTAGTTCCTTGACTTTTTGGCCCTGACGGAGACCTGGATCACCTCAGAGAACACTGCTACTCCAGCTGCTCTCTCTTCATCTGACTATGTTTTCTCTCATAGTCCAAGAGCATCTGGTTGTCTCAGTGGTGAAAGGGCTACCCTTTTCTCCTAAGTGGAGATGTTCTCTCTTCTTCCTCTCTCACCTGTACACACACAAGATGGCGCCGGAGCAGAAGGCAGGCGTTTTACGTGCCCCCAACCGATTGTTTTTTTTCTTCGTTTATCTGTGCTGTTTAACTTATTATTTTACTATTTTTGTACATAATGTTGCCGCTACCGTCTCTTATGACCGAAAATAACTTCTGGACTGCGATTACTCACCACGGTCTAGCAGAATAGTTTTTCTTCCACGACTCTGACGAACCCGAGGCGGAGGATATACGGCTCCCTCGGGAACAGGCCCTGACTACAGTGATCTGCGTGAAGAGGAGGCGGAGAAAGAGAGGCCAGAGGACGGGCTGCCTTCTGAGGAGTCGGAGGCGATCAAATAAACCCCCACTCCCCTCAATTCTGCTAGCAAGCATGCAATCTTTGGACAATAAAATGGATGAGTTATTGGGAAGATTAAACTACCTACGGGACATTAAAAAGGGTAAAATCTTATGCTTCACGGAGTCGTGGCTGAACGACGACAATATCAACATCCAGCTGGCTGGTTATACGTTGTACTGGCAGGATAGAACATCGGCATCTGGTAAGACAAGGGGTGTCGGACCATGTATTTTTTTAAACAACAGCTACGATATCTAAGGAAGTCTCGAGCTATTGCTCGCCTGAGGTAGAGTTTCTCATGATAAGCTGCAGACCACATTACCTACCGAGAGAGTTTTAATCTATATTCTTTGTAGCTGTTTACATACCACCAGTCAGAGGCTGGCACTAAGCAAACAAGAAAACGCTCACCCAGAGGCGGCGCTCCTAGTAGCCGGGGACTCTAATGCAGGGAAACTTAAATCAATTTTACCAAATTTTTATCAGCATGTTAAATGTGCAACCAGAAGGAAAAGAACTCTGGACCACCTTTACTCAACACGCAGAGATACATACAAAGCTCTCCCTCGCCCTCCATTTGGCAAATCTGACCATAATTCCATTCTCCCGATTCCTGCTTATAAGCCTAAATTAAAGCAGGAAGCACCAGTGACTAGATCAATAAAAAAAGTGGTCAGATGAAGCAGATTCTAAGCTACAGGACTGTTTTGCTAGCACAGACTGGAATATGTTCCGGGATTCCTCCGATGGAATTGAGGAGTACACCACATCTGTCAGTGGCTTCATCAGTAAGTGCATCGATGACGTTGTCCCCACAATGACTGTACATATCCCAACCAGAAGCCATGGATTACAGGCTGCATCCACACTGAGCTAAAGGCTAGAGCTGCCGCTTTCAAGGAGCGGGACTCTAAGCCGGAAGCTTATAAGAAATCCTGCTATGCCCCCCGACAAACTATCAAACAGGCAAAGCATCAATACAGGACTAAGATCGAGTCATACTACACTGGCTCTGATGCTCGTTGGATGTGGCAGGGCCTGCAAACAGATTACAGAATACAAAGGGAAGCACAGCCGAGAGCTGCCCAGTGACACAAGCCTACCGGACGAGCTAAACTACTTCTATGCTCGCTTCAAGGCAAATAACACTGAAATATGCATGAGAGCACCAGCTGTACCGGAAAACCGTGATCACGCTCTCCGCAGCCGATGTGAGTAAGACCTTCAACATTCACAAGGTCGCAAGGCCAGACGGATTACCAGGACGTGTATTGTGAGCATGTGCTGACCAACTGGCAAGTGTATTCACTGACATTTTCAACCTGTCCGAGTCTGTGATACCAACATGTTTTAAGCAGACCATCATAGTGCCTGTGTCCAAGAACACTAAGGTAACCTGCCTAAATGACTACCGACCCGTAGCACTCACGTCTGTAGCCATGAAGTGCTTTGAAAGGCTGGTCATGGCTCACATCAACACCATCATCCCAGATACACTAGACCCACTCTAATTTGCATACTGCCTCAACAGATCCACAGATGACGCAGTCTCTATTGCACTCCACACTGCCCTTTCCCACCTGAACAAAAGGAACACCTATGTGAGAATGCTATTCATTGACTATAGCTCAGCGTTCAACACCATAGTACCCTCAAAGCTCATCACTAAGCTAAGGATCCTGGGACTAAACACCTCCCTCTGCAACTGGATCCTGGACTTCCTGACGGGCTGCCCCCAGGTGGTAAATGTAGGTAACAACACATCCGCCACGCAGATCCTCAACACATGGGTCCCTCAGGGGTGCGTGCTCAGCCCCCTCCTGTACTCCCTGTTCACTCGTATCTGCACGGCCAGGCACAACTCCAACACCATCATTAAATTTGCCGATGACACAACAGTGGTAGGCCTGATCACCGTCAACAACAAGACAGCCTATAGGGAGGAGGTCAGAGACCTGGCCGTGTGGTACCAGGACAACAACCTCTCTCTCAACGTGATCAAGACAAATTAGATGATTGTGGACTACAGTAAAAAGAGGACTGAGCACACCCCCATTCTCATCGACGGGGCTGCAGTAGAGCAGGTTGAGAGCTTCAAGTTCCTTGGTGTCCACATCACCAACAAACTAACATGGTCCAAGCACACCAAGACAGTTGTGAAGAGGGCATAACAAAACCTATTCCCCCTCAGGAGACTGAAAAGATTTGGCATGGGTCCTCAGATTCTCAAAAGGTTCTACAGCTGCACCATCGAAAGAATCCTGACTGGTTGCATCAATGCCTGGTATGGCAACTGCTCTGCCTCTGACCGCAAGACACTACAGAGAGTAGTGTCAACGGCCCAGTACATCACTGTGGGGTGGCAGGTAGCCTAGTGGTTAGAGCATTGGACTAGTAACCGAAATGTTGCAAGATTTAATCCCCGAGCTGACAATTTAAAAAATCTGTCGTTCTGCCAATGAAAAAAACAGTTAACCCACTGTTTCTAGGCCGTCATTGAAAATAAGAATTTGTATTAATTGACTGACTTGCCTGGTTAAATAAAGGTAAATAATAATAATAATCACTGGGGCCAAGCTTCCTGCCATCCAGCACCTCTTTACCAGGCGGTGTCAGAGGAAGGCCCTAAAAATTGTGAAAGACTCCAGCCGCCCCAGTCATAGACTGTTCTCTCTACTACCACAGGCAATCTGTACCGGAGCGCCACTGCCACTCTCTGTTGTCATCTATGCACTTTAAATAACTCTACATACATATACAGTTGAAATCGGAAGTTTACATACACATAGGTTGGAGTCATTAAAACTAGTTTTTCAACCAGTCCACAAATGTCTTGTTAACTATAGTTTTGGCAAGTCGGTTAGGACATCTACTTTGTGCAAGACACAAGTCATTTTTCCAACAATTGTTTACAGACAGATTATTTGACTTATAATTCACTGTACACAATTCCAGTGGGTCAGAAGTGACTGTGCCTTTAAACAGCTTGGAAAATTCCAGAAAAGGATGTCATGGCTTCTGATAGGCTAATTGACATCATTTGAGTCAATTGGAGGTGTACCTGTGTATGTCAAGGCCTACCTTCAAACCCAGTGACTCTTTGCTTGACCTCATGGGAAAAGCAAAAGAAATCAGCTGAAAAATATTGGAGACCTCCACAAGTCTGGTTCATCCTTGGGAGCAATTTCCAAACTCCTGAAGTTACTACATTTCTTAACAATAGTATGCAAGTATAAACACCATGGGACAATGCAGCTGTCATACCGCGAAGGAGACGTTGTCTGTCTCCTAGAGATGAACATACTTTGGTGCAAAAAGTGCAAATCAATCCCAGAACAACAGCAAAGGACCTTGTGAAGATGCTGGAGGAAACGGGTACAAAAGTAACCTGAATGGCCGCTCAGCAAGGAAGAAGCCACTGCTCCAAAACCACCATAAAAAAACAGATTATGGTTTGCAACTGCACATGGGGACAAATATCGTACTTTTTGGAGAAATGTCCTCTGGTCTGATGAAATAAAAATATAACTGGTTGGCCATCGTTAAGTATGGAGGATAAAGGGGGAGGCTTGCAAGCCGACGAACACCTATAGAGAATTTGTGGGCAGAACTGAAAAAGCATGTGCGAGCAAGGAGGCCTACAAGCCTGACTCAGTTACACCAGCTCTGTCAGGTGGAATGGGCCAAAATTCACCCAATTTATTGTGGTAAGCTTGTGGGAGGCTAACCGACACTTTTGCCCCAAGTTAAAAAAATTTAAAGGCAATGCTACCAAATACTAATTGAGTGTATGTAAACTTCTGACCCACAGCGAATGTGATGAAAGAAATTAAAGATTAAATAAATAATCCTCTCCACTATTATTCTGAAATGTCACATTCTTAAAATAAAGTGGTGATCCTAACTAACCTAAAACAGGGACATTTTACTAAGATAAAAATGTCAGGAATTGTGAAAAACTGGGTTTAAATGTATTTGCCTAAGGTGTATGTCAACTTTCGACTTCAACTGTACATACTACCTCAACTAACCGGTGCCCCCGCACATTGACTCTGTACCGGCACCCCCCTGTATATATTGTTATTTTTTACTGCTGCTCTTTTATTACTTGTGACTTATCTCTTATTCTTATCCATATTTTTTGAAACTGCACTGTTGGTTAGGGGCTCGTAAGTAAGCATTTCGTTGTGACTAAGTAAGCATCTGCACATGTGACTAATTTGATTTGATCTGCTCATTTGAATTCCATGCTGTTACTGTCACTTCTCTACTCAAGCTTATGATTGTTGTCATATATTGTCCACCAGGTACCCTAGGAAAGATCCTCAATGAGCTTGACACCTCATCTCTCTCTTCTGCTAAATCTTTCTCCCTCCTGTCTCCCTCTTTGGCCCTACTCTCCTCCCTTTCCGTATCCTATGACTCGCACTGTCCCCTTACCTCTCAGCCGGCCAGGCCCTCCCCTCCCACTCTGTGGCTGAGTGACTGACTCGCACTGTCCCCTTACCTCTCAGCCGGCCAGGCCCTCCCCTCCCACTCTGTGGCTGAGTGACTCATTGTGAGCTTATAGAACAGTGCTGCGGACAGCTGAGCGGAAATGAAGGAAAGCTGAACTTCTGGAGGGCCTATCATCCTTCCTCTCTACCTTCTGTTTCTCTGTATCTGCTGGTAAAGCCACTTTCTATCACTGTACATTTCAAGCTTCTGCATCTAACCCTAGTAAACTATTTTCCACCTTCTTCTCCCTCCTTAATCCTCCACCCCCTCCCTCTCTGCGGACGACTTTGTCAACCACTTTGAAAGAAGGTTGATGACATCCACTCCTCATTCAATCAGCCTATTGAGTCCACTGCTCCCACTCACACAGAACTAGCTTACGGCTTGACCTCTTTCTCCCCTCTCTCTCCAGATGAAGTCATGCGACTAGGGAGGTCTGGTCGCCCAACAACCTGTCTGCTTGACCCCATCCCCTCCTCCCTTCTCCAGACCATCTCTGGAAACCTTCTCCCAGTCCTCATTTCCCTCATCAACTGACCACTGGCTGCGTTCCCTCTATCTTCAAAATGGCCCGAGTTGCTCCCCTCTTCAAGAAACCAACACTCAACTTATCTGACGTCAAAAGCTATATACGGTTATCCTTTCTTTATTTTCTTTCCAAAACACTTAGGTGTGCTGTCTCTGACCATCTTTCTCGTTATCTCTCTCAGAACGATCTTGTTGACCCAAACCAGTCAGGCTTCAAGCTGGGTTTACTCAACCTAGACTGCTCTTCTTTATGTCACGGAGGCTCTCCGCACTGCCAAAGCTGACTCTCTTTCTTCTGTTCTCATCCTCCTTTATCTATCCGCTGCCTTTGACACTGTGAACCATCAGATCCTCCTCTTCACCCTCTCAGGGCTGGGTGTCTCAGGCTCTGCACACTCTTGAATTGCATCCTACCTGGCAGGCCGCTCCTTCCAGGTGACGTGGAGAGGATCTGTTTCTGCACCACATACTCTCACTACTGGTGTCCCCCAGGGCTCGGTTCTAGGCCCTCTCCTCTTCTCTCTATACACCAAGTCATTTGGCTCCATGATATCCTCACATGGTCTCTCCTATCATTACTATGCATATGACACACAACTACTTTTCTCTTTCCCCCCTTCTGACACACAGGTGGCAACATCAAATCAAATCAAATCAAATTTATTTATATAGCCCTTCGTACAAGACAAATTAGCCCTTCGTACATCAGCTGATATCTCAAAGTGCACCCACGTGCCTGGCAGATATCTCAGCTTGGATGTCGGCCCACTACCTCAAGCTCAACCTCAACAAGACGGAGCTGCTCTTCCTCCTGGGGAAGGCCTGCCCACTCAAAGACCTTTCCATCACGGTTGACAACTCCACAGTGTTGCCCTCCCAGAGTTTAAAGAACCTTGGAGTGACCCTGGACAACACCCTGTCATTCTCTGCAAACATCAAAGCAGTGACCCGCTCCTGCATGTTCATGCTCTACAACATCCATAGAGTACAACCCTACATCACAGGAAGTGGCACAGGTACTAATGCAACATGCTGTGGCTGGGCTCCCCGCTTGTACCATTAAACCCCTGCATCTCATCCAGAACGCTGCAACCTGCCTGGTTTTCAACCTTCCCAAGTTATCCCATGTCACCCCGCTCCTACGCACACTCCTTTGGCATCCAGTCAAAACTCCCATCCACTACAAGACCATGGTGCTTGCCTACAGAGCAGCAAGAGGAACTGCCCCTCCCTACCTCCAGGCTATGCTCAAACCCTATACCTCAATCCGAGTAATCCATTCTGCCACCTCTGGTCTCTTGGCCCTGCCACCCCTGCGGGAAGGCAGCTACCTCTCAGCCCAGTCCAAGCTCTTCTCTGTCACGAAGAATGGAATGAGAAAATTCTCTTGAGGTTCAACACAGCATGGAGGAGGCTGCGACACATCTAAATGGTAAGCTACAACCTTTATTGTCCTGGCCACAAGCTAGGCACACCTGTATTTGGGGAGTGTCTCCCATTCTTCACTGCAGAGCCTCTCAAGGTCTGTCAGGTTGGATGGGGAGCGTTGCTGCACAGCTATTTTCAGGTCTCTCCAGAGATGTTCGATCAGGTTCAGGTCTGGGCTCTGGCTTGGCCACTCAAGGACATTCAGAAAGTTCTCACAAAGCCACTCCTGCGTTGTCTTGGCTGTGTGCTTAGGGTCATCGGCCTGTTGGAAGGTGAACCTTTGCCCAAGTCTGAGGTCCTGAGTGCTTTAGAGCAGGTTTTCATCAAGGATCTCTCTCTACTTTGCTCCGTTCATCTTTCCCTCGATCCTGACTAGTCTCCCAGTCCCTGCCGGTGAAAATCATCCCCACAGCATGACGCTGCCACCACCCTGCTTCACCATAGGGATGGTGTCAGGTTTCCTCCGGAGGTGATGCGTGGCATTCAGGCCAAAGAGTTCAATCTTGGTTTCAATCAGACCAGAGAATATTGTTTCTCATGGTCTGAGAGTCCTTTAGGTGCCTTTTGGCAAATTCCAAATGGGCTGTCATTTTACTGAGGAGTGGCTTCCATCTGGCCACTCTACCATAAAGGCCTGATTGGTGGAGTGCTGCAGAGATGGTTGTCCTTCTGGAAGGTTCTCCCATCTCCTCAGAGCTCTGGAGCTCTGTCAGAGTGACCATCAGGTTCACCTCCCTTACCAAGTCCCTTCTCTCCCGATTGTTCAATTTGGCCAGGCGGCCAGCTCTAGGAAGTGTCTTGATTGTTCCATACTTCTTCCATTTAAGAATGATGAAAACTACGGTGTTCATGGGGAGCTTCAATGCTTCAAAAATAGTTTGATACCCTTCCCCAGATCTGTGCCTCAACAGGCTTGGTTTTTGCTCAGCTGTGGGACCTTAAATAGACAGGTGTGTGCCTTTCCAAATCATGTCCAATCAATTGATTTTACTATAGGTGGATTCCATTCAAGTTGTAGAAACATCTCAAATATGATGAATGGAAACAGGATGCACCTGAGCTCAATTTCAAGTCTTATAGCAAAGGTACAGAATACTTATATAAATAATGTATTTCTGCTTTTTATTTGTAATAAATTAGCTAAATATTCTAAACCTGTTTTTTTTCTTTGTCATCATGGGGTATTGTGCATAGGTTGAGGGGGGAAAAGTAATTGAATACATTTTAGAATACGGCTGTAAGGTAACAAAATGTGTAAAAACTCGAGGGGTCTGAATACTTTCCAACTACACCGTAGATATACAGTTTTGCGTTATTTGACAGGTATAGGGACGATGACCAACGTAGCATATTGTTTGTGCTCTGAGGTGGTGCTGAAATTGGCAGTGCATCTAAAGTTATCCTTTCATTGTGCTGACTGGCACTGATAGCCTTCTGTCCATGGTCCTGAATCAATGGTTACGATGTGTGCTGTTTTAATGAGCGCATATCAGGCTATATATGTGTATATGGCTGTATTTCAGATAGGCCTACATTTGTGTATTGTAGGACCAATAGCATGTGTAACCTACTAAACAAAAGTAGGCAAACTTTCACTCTGTTATGATTGATTTGTATTACACAATCATTGTGTGATAGGCTACTGTAAAGGTCATGTCAATATTATGAAAACTACACAGCCTACTTTTCACCCCCTCCCTGCTCTCTTGCTGTAGCGCGTGTGTGTGTGTGTGTGTGTGTGTGTGTGTGTGTGTGTGTGTGTGTGTGTGTGTGTGTGTGTGTGTGTGTGTGTGTGTGTGTGTGTGTGGACGTGTTTAACTATACTTGTGGGGACTAGAAGTCCCCTACTGGGAACATTTTGTTGGTCCTCACAAGGTCAAATGCTATTTCTAGGGGTCTGTGCGTGTTGATAGGCACAAATGATGTGTAGGCCTACGTAGCCACGGCTGCATTTCAGATACATGTCAAAATGGGGTGTTGTTATATAAAGCCACGGTTGTTGATGTGTACAGCTACCCGTCATCGCCCCAAACCCCCGGCACTCCGGTAACATCACAGGACCCTCTCAAGTGGGCTGGGTCACGCCACATCAATGGCACACCCTGAAAACCTCACCCCTCAGCCCGCCGGCACCCCCGTTGACACTGTCAGCTCCCATCCCACTCAGCCATATTTTGATTAATATCTCTAGGTTTTCTTTAAACACAATGACTCGTCGTGACCTGCTCCCTGTGCCAGAGGTGAGAGAGAGAGAGAGAGAGAGAGAGAGAGAGAGAGAGAGAGAGAGAGAGAGAGAGAGAGAGAGAGAGAGAGAGAGAGAGAGAGAGAGAGAGAGAGAGAGAGAGAGAGAGAGAGAGAGAGAGAGAGAGAGAGAGAGAGAGAGAGAGAGAGAGAGAGAGAGAGATGCCTTCTGGAGAGATTCCCACCCCAAATTATAGTGGTGGATGGAGTTGCATTTGCTCATAAAGCTTACTAGAGAAATCCTATAAAAGCCACTGTGAGTTTTGTAGGAGAAAGGGCAAAGACCCTGTGTCTGTGGGGTTTTTGTAATACACTTGTAAGACGTTCTTTCAGCAGCTAGAGATTCTACCTCCATTATGGTGGATTGTTCCAGCATTCTTTCTGTTCCTGGATCTAATGGTTAGATGATGTGTATTGCTTTAATGGACTATGGTAAAGCTATGTAGATGAACATTTTAAGACTTACTTAGCAGTCTATCATTGTGTTAAAGCCATTTTTCTCATCATACTTGATCAATTCAATAGTTTTTCAAAGCTAATTCACACCTGAATAATCTGTTTAATTTGAGATATTTGAATATAAATGTGCGCTACTTCTCCTATGTTAGTATGACTAACGTCACAGCCACTGAAGAGAGGGAAGAAGAAAGAGAAAAAGAGATGGAAAGAAAGAGAGAGAGAGGGCAGAGAGAGAGGGCAGAGAGGAGGAGAAAAGTAGAGCGAGGGGGCAGAGAGAGAGTGGGCAGAGAGAAGGAGATAGGACAGAGAGAAGGAGAAAAGTAGAGCGAGGGGGCAGAGAGAAGGAGAGGGCAGGGGGAGAGGGCAGAGAGAGAGGGGCAGAGAGAAGGAGAAGTAGAGTGAGGGGCAGAGAGAGAGAGGGCAGAGAGAAGGAGAGAGAGAAGGAGAGGGGCCGAGAGAAGGAGAGGGGCAGAGAGAAGGAGAGAGGGGCAGAGAGAAGGAGAGGGGGAGAGAGAAGGAGAGGGGAGAGAGAAGGAGAGGGGCAGAGAGAAGGAGAGAGGCAGAGAGAAGGAGAGGGGAGAGAGAAGGAGAGGGGCAGAGAGAAGGAGAGAGGGCAGAGAGAAGGAGAGAGGGCAGAGAGGAGAGAGGGCAGTGTGAAGGAGAGAGGGCAGTGTGAAGGAGAGAGGGCAGTGTGAAGGA
This sequence comes from Oncorhynchus keta, assembly GCF_023373465.1. Taxonomy (NCBI): domain Eukaryota; kingdom Metazoa; phylum Chordata; class Actinopteri; order Salmoniformes; family Salmonidae; genus Oncorhynchus; species Oncorhynchus keta. The sequence goes on along the minus strand of NC_068440.1, from coordinate 29,898,536 downwards.
GAGGGGAGAGAGAAGGAGAGGGGAGAGAGAAGGAGAGGGGCAGAGAGAAGGAGAGAGGCAGAGAGAAGGAGAGGGGAGAGAGAAGGAGAGGGGCAGAGAGAAGGAGAGAGGGCAGAGAGAAGGAGAGAGGGCAGAGAGGAGAGAGGGCAGAGTGAAGGAGAGAGGGCAGTGTGAAGGAGAGAGGGCAGTGTGAAGGAGAGGGGCAGAAAGAAGGAGAGGGGCAGAGAGAAGGAGAGAGGGGCAGAGAGAAGGAGAGAGGGGCAGAGAGAAGGAGAGGGGAGAGAGAAGGAGAGGGGCAGAGAGGAGAGAGGCAGAGAGAAGGAGAGGGGAGAGAGAAGGAGAGGGGCAGAGAGAAGGAGAGAGGGCAGAGAGAAGGAGAGAGGGCAGTGTGAAGGAGAGGGGCAGAGAGAAGGAGAGGGGAGAGAGAAGGAGAGAGGGCAGTGTGAAGGAGAGAGGGCAGTGTGAAGGAGAGAGGGGCAGAGAGAAGGAGAGAGGGGCAGAGAGAAGGAGAGAGGGGCAGAGAGAAGGAGAGAGGGGCAGAGAGAAGGAGAGAGGGGCAGAGAGAAGGAGAGAGGGGCAGAGAGAAGGAGAGAGGGGCAGAGAGAAGGAGAGAGGGGCAGAGAGAAGGAGAGGGGAGAGAGAAGGAGAGGGGCAGAGAGGAGAGAGGCAGAGAGAAGGAGAGGGGAGAGAGAGAGGAGAGGGCAGAGAGAAGGAGAGAGGGCAGTGTGAAGGAGAGGGGCAGAGAGAAGGAGAGGGGAGAGAGAAGGAGAGAGGGCAGTGTGAAGGAGAGAGGCAGAGAGAAGGAGAGGGGAGAGAGAAGGAGAGGGGAGAGAGAAGGAGAGGGGCAGAGAGAAGGAGAGAGGGCAGAGAGAAGGAGAGAGAGAAGGAGAGAGGCAGAGAGAAGGAGAGGGGAGAGAGAAGGAGAGGGGAGAGAGAATGAGAGGGGCAGAGAGAAGGAGAGGGGCAGAGAGAAGGAGAGAGGGCAGAGAGAAGGAGAGAGGGCAGAGAGAAGGAGAGAGGGCAGAGAGAAGGAGAGAGGGCAGAGAGAAGGAGAGAGGGCAGTGTGAAGGAGAGGGGCAGAGAGAAGGAGAGAGGCAGAGAGAAGGAGAGGGGAGAGAGAAAGAGAGGGGCAGATAGAAGGAGAGAGGGCAGAGAGAAGGAGAGAGGGCAGTGTGAAGGAGAGGGGCAGAGAGAAGGAGAGAGGGCAGAGAGAAGGAGAGAGGGCAGAGAGAAGGAGAGAGGCAGTGTGAAGGAGAGAGGCAGAGAGAAGGAGAGAGGCAGAGAGAAGGAGAGGGGAGAGAGAAGGAGAGGGGCAGAGAGAAGGAGAGAGGGCAGAGAGAAGGAGAGAGGGCAGTGTGAAGGAGAGGGGCAGAGAGAAGGAGAGAGGAAGAGAGAAGGAGAGGGGACAGAGAGAATGAGAGGGGCAGAGAGAAGGAGAGGGGAGAGAGAAGGAGAGGGGCAGAGAGAAGGAGAGAGGGCAGAGAGAAGGAGAGAGGGCAGTGTGAAGGAGAGAGGGCAGAGAGAAGGAGAGAGGCAGAGAGAAGGAGAGGGGAGAGAGAAAGAGAGGGGCAGAGAGAAGGAGAGAGGGCAGAGAGAAGGAGAGGGGAGAGAGAAGGAGAGGGGCAGAGAGAATGAGAGAGGGCAGTGTGAAGGAGAGAGGGCAGAGAGAAGGAGAGAGGGCAGTGAAGGGGAGAGGGGCAGAGAGAAGGAGGGCAGAGAGAAGGAGACAGGGCAGTGTGAAGGAGAGGGGCAGAGGGAAGGAGAGAGGCAGAGAGAAGGAGAGGGGAGAGAGGAGAGGGGCAGAGAGAAGGAGAGAGGGCAGTGAAGGAGAGGGGCAGAGAGGAGAGAGGGCAGTGTGAAGGAGAGGGGCAGAGAGAAGGAGAGAGGCAGAGAGAAGGAGAGGGGAGAGAGAAGGAGAGGGGCAGAGAGAAGGAGAGAGGGCAGTGTGAATGAGAGGGGCAGAGAGAAGGAGAGAGGGCAGTGTGAAGGAGAGAGGGCAGTGTGAAGGAGAGGGGCAGATAGAAGGAGAGAGGCAGAGAGAAGGAGAGGGGAGAGACAAGGAGAGGGGCAGAGAGAAGGAGAGAGGGCAGTGTAAGGGGAGAGGGGCAGTGTGAAGGAGAGAGGCAGAGAGAAGGAGAGAGGGCAGAGAGAATGAGAGAGGGCAGTGTGAAGGGGAGAGGCAGAGAGAAGGGGAGAGGCAGAGAGAAGGAGAGAGGGCAGTGTGAAGGAGAGAGGGCAGTGTGAAGGAGAGAGGCAGAGAGAAGGAGAGAGGGCAGAGAGAAGGAGAGAGGCAGAGAGAAGGAGAGAGGGCAGTGTGAAGGAGAGGGGCAGAGAGAAGGAGAGAGGCAGAGAGAAGGAGAGGGGAGCGAGAAGGAGAGGGCAGAGAGAATGAAAGAGGGCAGAAAGAAGGAGAGAGGTCAGAGAGAAGGAGAGGGGCAGAGAGAAGGAGAGAGGGCAGAGAGAAGGAGAGAGGGCAGAGAGAATGAGAGAGGGCAGAAAGAAGGAGAGGGGCAGAGAGAAGGAGAGGGGCAGAGAGAAGGAGAGAGGGCAGAAAGAAGGAGAGGGGCAGAGAGAAGGAGAGGGGCAGAGAGAAGGAGAGGGGCAGGGAGAAGGAGAGAGGGCAGAAAGAATGAGAGAGGGCAGAAAGAAGGAGAGGGGCAGAGAGAAGGAGAGAGGCAGAGAGAAGGAGAGAGGGCAGTGTGAAGGAGAGGGGCAGAGAGAAGGAGGGAGGGCAGTGTGAAGGAGAGAGGGCAGTGTGAAGGAGAGAGGGCAGTGTGAAGGAGAGGGGCAGAGAGAAGGAGAGAGGGCAGTGTGAAGGAGAGAGGGCAGTGTGAAGGAGAGGGGCAGAGAGAAGGAGAGGGGCAGAGAGAAAGAGAGGGGAGAGAGAAGGAGAGGGCAGAGAGAAGGAGAGGGGCAGAGAGAAGGAGAGGGGCAGTGTGAAGGAGAGAGGGCAGTGTGAAGGAGTGGGGCAGAGAGAAGGAGAGGGGCAGAGAGAAAGAGAGGGGAGAGAGAAGAGAGAATGAAAGAGGGCAGAAATAAGGAGAGAGGTCAGAGAGAAGGAGAGGGGCAGAGAGAAGGAGAGAGGGCAGAGAGAATGAGAGAGGGCAGAGAGAATGAGAGAGGGCAGAGAGAATGAGAGAGGGCAGAAAGAAGGAGAGAGGGCAGAGAGAATGAGAGAGGGCAGAAAGAAGGAGAGGGCAGAGAGACAGAGAGGGCAGAGAGAAAGAGAGGGCAGAGAGAAGGAGAGGCCAGAGAGAATGAGAGAGGCCAGAGAGAATGAGAGGGGCAGTGTGAAGGAGAGAGGCAGAGAGAAGGAGAGGGGAGAGAGAAGGAGAGGGGCAGAGAGAAGGAGAGAGGGCAGAGAGAAGGAGAGGGGGCAGTGTGAAGGAGAGGGGCAGAGAGAAGGAGAGAGGAAGAGAGAAGGAGAGGGGCAGAGAGAAGGAGAGAGGCAGATAGAAGGAGAGGGGCAGAGAGAAGGAGAGAGGGCAGAGAGAAGGAGAGAGGGCAGTGTGAAGGAGAGGGGCAGAGAGAAAGAGAGAGGCAGAGAGAAGGAGAGGGGAGAGAGAAGGAGAGGGGCAGAGAGAAGGAGAGAGGGCAGAGAGAAGGAGAGGGGAGAGAGAAGGAGAGGGGCAGTGTGAAGGAGAGAGGGCAGTGTGAAGGAGAGAGGGCAGAGAGAAGGAGAGAGGGCAGTGTGAAGGAGAGAGGGCAGTGTGAAGGAGAGAGGGCAGAGAGAAGGAGAGAGGGCAGTGTGAAGGAGAGAGGGCAGTGTGAAGGAGAGAGGGCAGAGAGAAGGAGAGAGGGCAGTGTGAAGGAGAGAGGGCAGTGTGAAGGAGAGGGGCAGAGAAAAGGAGAGGGGAGAGAGAAGGAGAGGGGCAGAGAGAAGGAGAGAGGGCAGTGTGAAGGAGAGGGGCAGAGAGAAGGAGAGAGGGCAGTGTGAAGGAGAGAGGGCAGTGTGAAGGAGAGGGGCAGAGAGAAGGAGAGGGGAGAGGGGCAGAGAGAAGGAGAGAGGGCAGTGTGAAGGAGAGAGGGCAGTGTGAAGGAGAGAGGCAGAGAGAAGGAGAGAGGGCAGAGAGAATGAGAGAGGGCAGTGTGAAGAAGAGAGGCAGAGAGAAGGAGAGAGGGCAGTGTGAATGAGAGAGGGCAGTGTGAAGGAGAGAGGCAGAGAGAAGGAGAGAGGGCAGAGAGAATGAGAGAGGGCAGTGTGAAGGAGAGAGGCAGAGAGAAGGAGAGGGGCAGAGAGAAGGAGAGAGGCAGAGAGAAGGAGAGGGGCAGAGAGAAGGAGAGGGGCAGAGAGAAGGAGAGGGGCAGAGAGAAGGAGAGGGGCAGAGAGAAGGAGAGGAGCAGAGAGAAGGAGAGGGGCAGAGAGAAGGAGAGGGGCAGAGAGAAGGAGAGGGGCAGAGAGAAGGAGAGGGGACAGAGAGAAGGAGAGGGGCAGAGAGAAGGAGAGGGGACAGAGAGAAGGAGAGGAGCAGAGAGAAGGAGAGGGGTCAGAGAGAAGGAGAGGAGCAGAGAGAAGGAGAGGGGCAGAGAGAAGGAGAGGAGCAGAGAGAAGGAGAGGGGCAGAGAGAAGGAGAGGGGCAGAGAGAAGGAGAAGGGACAGAGAGAAGGAGAGGGGACAGAGAGAAGGAGAGGAGCAGAGAGAAGGAGAGGGGCAGAGAGAAGGAGAGGGGACAGAGAGAAGGAGAGGGGCAGAGAGAAGGAGAGGGTTAGAGAGAAGAGAAGGAGAGAAAGGCTGCTTGTATTCAGAGCCTCCTTTTCTTTATTTGATGAAACAGAGATATGGTATTACATCGGCTGTGCCAGAGACCACAGAGTGACAAAATCTGCGGGGTGTCGTAAAAAAGACAGGCAGAAAAAGAGCGAGGGATGCCAAGAGAAGAGGGTTCAGTCCATCTGGTCCTCATAAGCCCTGCTGAAAACCAGATGAGTGTGGTGGTACAGCGAGAGGAGAATATACTGTCTCTTACTCAGTCATCTATCCTCCTACTCCCTCCCCTGACCCGAACTCCAGGAGCATTTTTCCCTCTGGTAAGGAGGGAGGCAACAAAGGAGGGAGTGTTCATTTCTCTCCTCCATAATCCCTCGCTCCGTGCCATCTCTCATCATGGGTTAGCCTTGTGTATTATTCTGTACAGAACACTTCCCATTAATATAATAGGGTCTGTCACAAGCACTTCACATCTCTGAGATGATTTAAACAGCTGGCTTGGGGAAGGAAAAACCCTTTTGCTCTGTAGGTGCTGGGCCCTCAATTTGAGTTTTACCATCGCGTTTCAATTGAGAGTCAATGCAGAAAAATGACTTTCACTGGTGTTTTTCAGTGGAGCTGTCAGTTTAAACATCCGTCCGGTTCTGGGCTACCGCCAGATGACTTTGCAGGATACGGACTCACGCTGAACGGACCTTGAAAAAGAGGAGAAATGGTCTCAGAGCTACTTAACTTTGGAAATGAAAGTCATATTATTGAGGTATGATCATAATACAGACTTTGCACAAAGAAGTGTGCGAGATGGGTTTTATATAGGAACCTTCAGACAGGTGCAAGGGCCTATATTTACTGGAATATCCATTTTGTTTCAAAGGTACTCATGAGACTTAGATCTTAAGATTTATTCAGTTGTACAATGAGTATACCAAAAATTAGGAACACAAACACCTTCCTAATATTGAACTGCCGTTCTTGATACAAGAGGGTGCACCTACTACCGTACCCCGTTCAAAGGCACTTAAATTCACCCTCTGAATGGCACACGTACACTTTAACCTCTCCTCCCCTTCATCTACACTGATCGAAGTGGATTTAACAAGTGACATCAATAAGGGGTCATAGCTTTCACCTGGATTCACCTGGTCAGTCTGTCATGGAAAGAGCAGGTGTTCTTAAAGTTGTGTATACTTAGTGTATATAAACATACAGTAGCTCTTTTCCTACAGTGAAATGAATTTGTAGTGTAAAAATAACAAGTAGATTCCCCTCACAGGCAGATGCTTCCAGTCAGACGTTTGTTCACAGGCAGTAGTTGTGTAAACAAAGATTGAATCTGGCCCCTAATATCACTGGTTGTATCCCAATGGTACCATATTCCCTATATAGTGCACTACTTTTGTCCAGGGTCCATTCGGCTTCCATAGGACTACCATGTGGCTCTCGTCAAAAGTAGTGCACTATGTAGGGAATAGGGTGCCATTTGGGACGTTGACATTAACTCTTATCTGTTAATAACACAACATGACATCTGAATGGGGAAATGTGTTGACCAATTCCCCCTGGGCAGAAGTCATACATTGTTTTATGGGGACAATAGAACCAGTCTTCAGTAGCTAATGATAGACAGTACAGTCAGGGTAATTCACGACCACACATGTTGATATATGATTTAAGAATAAAGGATCATGCGCATTTCTGGCAGGCGCTGCAAACTGCACCGTAGAGACAAACGGAGCTAATGTCAGTAGTTCATTCCGTAGGCCTACAGACGAGGATAGGGGTGAAATAGGGAGCGGATTCAACTATAAAGAGTGGGAACTCTGAATTTAGTTACAGGATTCATCCACTTTAGATGACACGCCTGATAGGTCCAGAAGTCTGCAGAACACATGGAGTCAATATCCAGCCTTTTTGATATCCTCCTTTTCTGTCCTTACTATTAAGCTTAGTGATTTATTAGTAATGATAACTCTGGCAAAGAGAGTACATAATGTCATATTGCGAGCAGAGGATCCTCCAGACATGTATGTTTATAGAACAGAATAATTGATGACTTCTAATATAGAACATTTAAAGTTAGTATGTTCATGGTTATTACAGAGACTCAAAGAGATGGATAGTGGTATTATACCTCAACCTCATTCGAATGAGCAGTGAACCTGCTTGTCTTAGTCTTGTCTTATTTCACCACAATTCACAATTAAATGGAGGAAAACACCATTTATTTATCTTAAGTCTCTTTGTAGCAAAGTATGGTATAACAAATATAATCTCTTAAGTGGAGGAGAGTTAGAAACAAGGAAAAGGGGAGCAATGTGAGAGAGGAGAAGAGAGAGAGAGGAGAAGAGAGAGAGAGAGAAGAAGAGGGAGAGAGAGAGAAGAGAGAGAGAAGAAGAGAGAGAGAAGAGAGAGAGAGGAGAGAGAGAGAGGAGAGAGAGAGAGAGAGAGAGAGAGAGAAGAAGAGAGAGAGAGGAGAAGAGAGAGAGAGGAGAAGAGAGAGAGAGAGAGAGAGAGAGAGAGGAGAGAGAGAGAGGAGAGAAGAGGGAGAGAGAGGAGAGAGAAGAGAGAGAAGAGAGAGAGAGAGAAAAGAAGAGAGAGAAGAAGAGAGAGGAGAAGAGAGAGATAAGAAGAGAGCAAGAGAGAGGAGAGAGAGAGAAGAGAGAGAGAGAGAAGAGAAGAGAGAGGGAGAGAAGAGAGAGAGAGAGAGAAGAGAGAGAGAGGGAGAGGAGAAGAGAGAGAGGAGAAGAGAGAGAGAGAGATGAGGAGAGAGAGAGGAGAAGAGAGAGAGAGGAGAGAGAGAGAGGAGAGGATAAGAGAGAGAGGAGAAGAGAGAGAGAGGAGAGAAGAGAGAGAGGAGAGAGGAGAGAGGAGAGAAGAGAAGAGAGAGAGAGAGAGAGAGAGAAGAGAGAGAGAAGAAGAGCGAGAGAGAGAGAGAGAGAGAGAGAGAGAGAGAGAGAAGAGAGAGAAGAAGATAGAGGAGAAGAAGAGAGAGGAGAAGAGAGAGAGAGAGAGAGAGAGAGAGAGAGAGCATCTGCCTGGAGGTGACAGCATCCCCTCCCACATATGCCCCCCTAGGCACAACTATGACAACATAACCAACAAAAACGGGTCACAACTCCTGCAGCTCTGTCGCACGCTGGGTATGTACATAGTCAACGGTAGGCTTCTAGGGGACTCCTATGGTAGGTACACCTATAGCTCATCTCTTGGCAGTAGTACTGTAGACTACTTTATCACTGACCTCAACCCAGAATCTCTCAGAGCGTTCACAGTCAGTCCACTAACACCCCTATCAGACCACAGCAAAATCACAGTCTACTTAAACAGAGCAATACTCAACCACGAGGCATCAAAGCCAAAGGAACTGAGTAACATTAAGAAATGCTATAGGTGGAAGGAATGCAGTTTGGAAACCTACCAAAAACAATTAGGCAACAACAAATTCAATCCCTTTTAGACAATTTCCTGGGTAAAACGTTCCACTGTAATAGTGAAGGTGTAAACTTGGCAGTAGAAAATCTTAACAGTATATTTGACCTCTCAGCTTCCCTATCAAATCTAAAAATCTCAAATAGAAAACCGAAGAAAATTAACAATAATGACAAATGGTTTGATGAGGAATGCAAAATCTAAGAAAGAAATTGAGAAACCTGTCCAACCAAAAACATAGAGACCCGGAAAACCTGAGTCTACGCCTTCACTATGGTGAATCACTAAAACAATACAGAAATACACTACGGAAAAAGAAGGAACAGCATGTCAGAAATCAGCTCAATGCAATTGAAGAATCCATAGACTCTAACCACTTCTGGGAAAATTGGAAAACACTAAACAAACAACAACACGAAGAATTATCTATCCAAAATGGAGATGTCTGGGTAAACCACTTCTCCAATCTTTTGGTTCTATAACAAAGAACAAAGAGCAAAAACATATACATGATCAACTACAGATCTTAGAATCAACTATTAAAGACTACCAGAACCCACTGGATTCTCCAATTACATTGAATGAGTTACAGGACAAAATAAAAACCCTCCAACCCAAAAAGGCCTGTGGTGTCGATGGTATCCTCAATGAAATGATCAAATATACAGACAACAAATTCCAACTGGCTATACTAAAACTCTTTAACATCATACTTAGCTCTGGCATCTTCCCAATATTTGGAACCAAGGACTGATCACCCCAATCCACAAAAGTGGAGACAAATTTGACCCCAATAACTACCGTGGAATATGTGTCAACAGTAACCTTGGGAAAATCCTCTGCATTATTATTAACAGCAGACTCGTACATTTCCTCAATGAAAACAATGTACTGAGCAAATGTCAAATTGGCTTTTTACCAAATTACCGTACAACAGACCATGTATTCACCCTGCACACCTTAATTGACAACCAAACAAACCAAAACAAAGGCAAAGTCTTCTCATGCTTTGTTGATTTCAAAAGCCTTCGACTCAATTTGGCATGAGGGTCTGCTATACAAACTGATGGAAAGTGGTGTTGGGGGTAAAACATACGACATTATAAAATCCATGTACACAAACAACAAGTGTGCGGTTAAAATTGGCAAAAACACACACATTTCTTCACACAGGGTCGTGGGGTTAGACAGGGATGCAGCTTAAGCCCCACCCTCTTCAACATATATATCAACGAACTGGCGCGGGCACTAGAAAAGTCTGCAGCACCCGGCCTCCCCTGCTAGAATCCGAAGTCAAATGTCTGCTGTTTGCTGATGATCTGGTGCTTCTGTCACCAACCAAGGAGGGCCTACAGCAGCACCTAGATCTTATGCACAGATTCTGTCAGACCTGGGCCCTGACAGTAAATCTCAGTAAGACCAAAATAATGGTGTTCCAAAAAGGTCGAGTCACCAGGACCACAAATACAAATTCCATCTCGACACTGTTGCCCTAGAGCACACAAAAACTATACATACCTTGGCCTAAACATCAGCGCCACAGGTAACTTCCACAAAGGTGTGAACGATCTGAGAGACAAGGCAAGAAGGGCATTCTATGCCATCAAAAGAAACATAAATTTCAACATACCAATTAGGATTTGGCTAAAAATACTTGAATCAGTCATAGAGCCCATTGCCCTTTATGGTTGTGAGGTCTGGGGTCCGCTCACCAACCAAGACTTCACAAAATGGGACAAACACCAAATTGAGACTCTGCACGCAGAATTCTGCAAAAATATCCTCCGTGTACAACGTAAAACACCAAATAATGCATGCAGAGCAGAATTAGGCCGATACCCACTAATTATCAAAATCCAGAAAAGAGCCATTAAATTCTACAACCACCTAAAAGGAAGCGATTCACAAACCTTCCATAACAAAGCCATCACAAACAGAGAGATGAACCTGGAGAAGAGTCCCCTAAGCAAACTGGTCCTGGGGCTCTGTTCACAAACACAAACACACCCTACAGAGCCCCAGGACAACAGCACAATTAGACCCAACCAAATCATGAGAAAACAAAAAGATAATTACTTAACACATTGGAAAGAATTAACAAAAACAGAGCAAACTAGAATGCTATTTGGCCCTACACAGAGAGTACACAGCGGCAGAATACCTGACCACTGTGACTGACCCAAAATTAAGGAAAGCTTTGACTATGTACAGACTCAGTGAGCATAGCCTTGCTATTGAGAAAGGCCGTAGGCAGACATGGCTCTCAAGAGAAGACAGGCTATGTGCTCACTGCCCACAAAATGAGGTGGAAACTGAGCTGCACTTCCTAACCTCCTGCCCAATGTATGACCATATTAGAGAGACATATTTCCCCCAGATCACACAGATCCACAAAGAATTCGAAAACATATCCAATTTTGAAAAACTCCCATACCTACTGGGTGAAATTCCACAGTGTGCCATCACAGCAGCAAGATTTGTGACCTGTTGCCACGAAAAGGGCAACCAGTGAAGAACAAACACCATTGTAAATACAACCCATATTTATGCTTATTTATTTTATCTTGTGTCCTTTAATTATTTGTACATTGTGTATATATATATATATATATAATATGACATTTGTAATGTCTTTACTGTTTTGAAACTGTTGTATGTGTAATGTTTACTGTTAATTTTTGTTGTTTTTCACTTTATATATTCACTTTGTATGTTGTCTACCTCACTTGCTTTGGCAATGTTAACACATGTTTCCCATGCCAATAAAGCCCTTGAATTGAATTGAATTGAATTGAATTGAGAGAGAAGAGAGAGAAGAAGATAGAGGAGAAGAAGAGAGAGGAGAAGAGAGAGGAGAGAGGAGAGAGAGAGAAGAAGAGAGAGAGAAGAGAGAGAGAGAGAAGAGAAGAGAAGAGAAGAGAAGAGAAGAGAAGAGAAGAGAAGAGAAGAGAGAGAGAGAAGAGAGAGAGGAAAGAGAGAGAGAGAGAGAGAGGAGAAGAGAGAGAGAGAGGAGAAGAGGGAGAGAGAGAGGAGAAGAGAGAGAGAGAGAGGAGAAGAGAGAGAGGAGAAGAGAGGAGAGGAGAAGAGAGAGGGGAGAAGAGAGAGAGAGGAGAGAGAGGAGAGGAGAGAGGATAAGAGAGAGAGAGAGAGAGAGAGAGAGAGAGAGAGAGAGAGAGGAGAAGAGAGAGAGAGGAGAGAAGAGAGAGAGAGAGGAGAGAAGAGAGAGAGAAGAGAGAGAGAGAGGAAGAGAGAGAGAGAGGAAGAGAGAGAGAGAGAGAGAGAGAGAGAGAGAGAGAGAGAGAGAAGAAGAGAGAGAGGAGAAGAGAGAGATAAGAAGAGAGCGAGAGAGAGGAGAGAGAAGAGAAGAGAGAGAGAAGAGGAGAGAGAAGAGAAGAGAAGAGAGAGAGAGAGAGAGAGAGAGAGAGAGAGAGAGAGGAGAAGAGAGAGAGAGAGAGAGAGGAGAAGAGGGAGACGAGAAGAGGGAGAGAGAGAGAGAAAGGAGAAGAGAGAGAGATGAAGAGAGAGAGAGAAGAGAGAGAGGAGAAGAGAGAGAGAGGAGAGAGAGAGAGAGAGGAGAGAGAGAGAGAGAGAGAGAGAGAGAGAGAGAGAGAGAGAGAGAGAGAGAGAGAGAGAGAGAGAGAGAGAGAGAGAGAGAGAGAGAGAGAGAGAGAGAGAGAGAGAGAGAGAGAGAAAAGAAGAGAGAGAGAGGTGAAAGGAGATATAAAGAGAAGGAGACTTCTCTTCTCCGTTGGGGGTTTTGGGTTACTCTCCTTCATTAGACCTCTGATGAATGTCTTGGTAGGGGAGTGGTGACCCTCTTGTTGTGGTGACCCCACCAGGCCGGGCGTTCATTATCATTAGCCCCGTAATGAAGCAGCCCTGTTTGAGGAGCGTGGCTCTGACAGCAAGCCCAACCACAGACAGCCAAAGGGTCAAAGGTCAGGCCCGGGGCCTCTGATGCTCTGATTTGAAATGACAGACGTACATCTACATCAGAGATGGGGTTTATGGGCCTTGTCGGGGCTAGCATAGCGAAGTTAGCATTTAGGAACCGATGAGGGCTGTATTAAAGGGGCAGTCTGGGATTCATTCAACAACAACAACTATAGTCCAAAAATACATGTACCAATCGCAGAGTGCACATTTAATGCCAAAAGAGAAGAGAGGAGACAGACTTGGTTTAGAAGTATGTGTGTGAGGGGGGAGCAGATATGTCATAAGTGTTGGGTGATAAGCAAAAAAAGAAACGTCCTCTCACTGTCAACTTAACATGTGTGAATATTTGTATGAACATAACAAGATTCAACAACTGAGACATAAACTGAACAACTAACAGAAATTGAGTAATGTGTCGCTGAACAAAGGGGGGTCAAAGAAAAGTAACAGTCAATATCTGGTGTGGCCACCAGCTGCATTAAGTACTGTAGTGCACCTTCTCCTCATGGACTGCACCAGATTTGCCAGGTCTTTGCCAGGTCTTTGCCAGGTTCTGTGAGATGTTACCCCACTCTTCCACCAAGGCACCTGCAAGTTCCTGGACATTTCTGGGGGGATGACCCTAACCCTCACCCTCTGATCCAACAGGTCCCAGACGTGCTCAATGGGATTGAGATCCGGGCTCTTCGCTGGCCATGGCAGAACACTGACATTCCTGTCTTGCAGGAAATCACGCACAGAATGAGCAACATGGCTGGTGGCATTGTTATGCTGGAGGGTCATGTCAGGATGAGCCTGCAGGAAGGGTATCACATGAGGGAGGAGGATTCCCTGTAAATTATTGCCCTGGCCGCATCTGCAGTCTTCATGCCTCCTTGCGAGCAGGGACCCTGGGCATCTTTCTTTTGGTGTTTTTCAGAGTCAGTAGAAAGGCCTCTTTAGTGTCCTAAGTTTTCATAACTGTGACCTTAATTGCCTACCGTCTGTAAGCGGTTAGTGTCTTAACGACCGTTCCACAGGTGCATGTTCATTAATTGTTTATGGTTCATTGAACAAGCATGGGAAACAGTGTTTAAACCCTTTACAATGACAATCTGTGAAGTTATTTTGATTTTTATGAATGATCTTTGAAAGACGGTCCTGAAAATGGGACGTTTCTTTTTTTTCTGAGTTTATTATTCCTTGCGCGCAACGCTTCTATTCTTTCCTACAGTACACAAGGCTAGTGAACAAGAATACAATTATATCTTACTCAGAAGTTGATCAATTGGTTGTTGTTTTTTTACTGGTGGTTTTGAGGGATGCAACAAATGAAAGTCTATTGTATCTGACGTTATAATACACACTAGGTGTATCATTGTTTTGTACAGTATGAATTTGTTTGGACTGTAAGTCATTCATATTTAGGCTATATATTTATATCATTCTATAGGGACTACCTACTTTGCAGGAAAACCCAGTTTCCCATTTTAAACCTTTGGTAACTCACACAAATCAAAATATCTCAATATTCTCGGTCAGACCATCGAATATTGTGTATTAATGTGTTTAACCTTTCAGGCGCAGGCGTTCCGCAAGCGACCCACCTCGACAACATCCAGTGAAATTGCAGAGCCCCAAATTCAAAATACAGAAATAGTCATAATAAACATTTATAAAAAATACAAGTGTTAAACATCGGCTTAAAGATGATCCTTCTGTAGCTCAGTTGGTAGAGCATGGCGCTTGTAACGCCAGGGTAGTGGGTTCGATTCCCGGGACCACCCATACGTAGAATATATGCACACATGACTGTAAGTCGCTTTGGATAAAAGCGTCTGCTAAATGGCATATATTATGAACTTCTTGTTAATCCAGCCGCTTTGCCAGATTTCAAAAAGGCTTTATGGCGAAAGCAAACCATGTGATTGTCTGAGGACAGAGCCCCGCTTACAAAAGCATACAAACATTTTACAACCAAGTAAAGGAATTATAAAAGTCAGAAATAGCGATAAAATTAATCACTTACCTTTGAAGATCTTCATATGGTTGCAGTCACAAGAGTCCCAGCTACACAGTAAATGTTAGTTTTGTTGGATAAAGTCCCTCTTTATACCCCAAAAGCTCTGTACATCCTAATAGTACAGGTACATTTCGTCGAAACATGTCAATCGATGTTTATATTGATAATTGATAATATTTCAACCTGACAATAGGTCATTGCTCCCTGTTTTGCACTTGGTCATGCGCGCAAACCAGCACTGCATGATTCTACAGTCCACTGACAGAAAGGTCTCATTCTTTATCATTTTTCAGAAAACAAGCTTGAAACCATGTTTAAAGACTGTTGACATCTAGTGGAAGCCATAGGAACTGTAATCTGGGTCCTATCCCATTACATACTCTATAGGAATTCAATTGAAAATACCCACATCAAAAAAATCACACTTCCTGGATGGATTTTCCTCAGGTTTTCACCTGCCATATCAGTTCTGTTACACTCACAGAAATTATTTTAACAGTTTTGGAAACTTTAGAGTGTTTTCTATCCAAATCCAGGCTTCTCATCCAAATCCACGCTTCTCATCCAAGAAGTTAAACCTTAATCCAGCAGTTCCCCTAGGGTCAACAGGCCCGGCTCCAGGCATAAGCGACATAAGCGGTCTCAACTTCCTGTTGAGAAATAGAATAGTAGAATACACAAGGTGCAAGTTCCACATTTGGTTGTGCATCAGCAATTTTTCTCATCAGCAGTCACTCAATTAGCCATGTCCATGAACAATTTTTAGATTGGTCATTTAGTCTAGCCAGTTATCTAAACTTGGAGTATGCATTGCCGAATATCGATCTGGCGCAGGGGCCCTGACCTCCAGGGAGCCCCCATTTGTTAGTCACTCTCACTCAGATATATTTCATTCCACCCCATGGCAAAATGGGTAGAATTACAGGAAATTAGCTTTAAAACTGAAAAAGATTATTTCTGCCCAATGGCAAAATGACTAGAATTGCATGAAATAAACTTTAAAACATACATTTTTCTCTCCGCCATCAAGAGGAGGTCACTAAAAACAATTTCCAAATCTCGCTTAGGGCCCCCAAAAGACTAGAGCCGGCCCTGTGGGTAAATATACTTCTCAGGGATGGTTTCTGATGGCCAACACAATACTTTATTTTTACCCCTAAAGCTCAGTTTATTTTGAGTCTCTGTTTGAAAAACCACTTCACATCCGAGGCTCTTCTGTAGCCGTTCTGGAAGCCGGGTTTCTTCAGAGGGAAAGAAGGAGAGAGAGAAAGAAATGGAGAAAAGAAAGAGAAACGTGTTTTCTTTTGCTCTGGTTTGTTTTCCAGTCCTCTTTAAAATGAACTCTGGGTACAGGACTTGGCGGTTGCACATGGTGTGGTGAAAGAGAGGGGAGAGGAGAGAGAGAGGAGAGGGGGTGACGGGGAGGGAGAGAGAGAGACGGAGAGACGGGGAGGGAGAGAGAGGGAGGGAGAGCGAGAGGAGAGGGAGTGACGGGAGGGAGAGAGAGAGAGAGACGGAGAGACGGGGAGGGAGAGAGAGATTGGGAGAGAGAGACGGAGAGACGGGGAGGGAGAGAGAGAGAGAGGGAGTGACGGGGAGGGAGAGAGAGAGAGACGGAGAGACGGGGAGGGAGAGAGAGACTGGGAGAGAGAGACGGAGAGACGGGGAGGGAGAGAGAGAGGAGAGGGAGGACGGGGAGGGAGAGAGAGAGGGAGAGGGGGTGACGGGGAGGGAGAGAGAGAGACGGAGAGATGGGGAGGGAGAGAGAGGGAGGGAGAGCGAGAGGAGAGGGAGTGACGGGAGGGAGAGAGAGAGAGAGACGGAGAGACGGGGAGGGAGAGAGAGACTGGGAGAGAGAGACGGAGAGACGGGGAGGGAGAGAGAGAGGAGAGGGAGTGACGGGGAGGGAGAGAGAGAGAGAGAGGGAGTGACGGGGAGGGAGAGAGAGAGAGACGGAGAGACGGGGAGGGAGAGAGAGAGGAGAGGGAGTGACGGGGAGGGAGAGAGAGAGAGAGAGACGGAGAGACGGGGAGGGAGAGAGAGACTGGGAGAGAGAGACGGAGAGACGGGGAGGGAGAGAGAGAGGAGAGGGAGTGACGGGGAGGGAGAGAGAGAGGAGAGGGGGTGACGGGGAGGGAGAGAGAGAGACGGAGAGACGGGGAGGGAGAGAGAGGGAGGGAGAGCGAGAGGAGAGGGAGTGACGGGAGGGAGAGAGAGAGAGAGAGACGGAGAGACGGGGAGGGAGAGAGAGACTGGGAGAGAGAGACGGAGAGACGGGGAGGAGAGAGAGAGGAGAGGGAGGACGGGGAGGGAGAGAGAGAGACGGAGAGACGGGGAGGGAGAGAGAGGGAGGGAGAGCGAGAGGAGAGGGAGTGACGGGAGGGAGAGAGAGAGATGGAGAGACGGGGAGGGAGAGAGAGGGGAGAGGGGGTGACGGGGAGGGAGAGAGAGAGGAGAGGGAGGACGGGGAGGGAGAGAGAGATGGAGATACGGGAGGGAGAGAGAGGGAGGGAGAGCGAGAGGAGAGGGAGGACGGGAGGGAGAGAGAGAGACGGAGAGACGGGGAGGGAGAGAGAGAGGAGAGGGGGTGACGGGGAGGGAGAGAGAGAGACGGAGAGACGGGGAGGGAGAGAGAGAGGAGAGGGAGTGACGGGGAGGGAGAGAGAGAGGAGAGGGAGGACGGGGAGGGAGAGAGAGAGGAGAGGGAGGACGGGGAGGGAGAGAGAGAGAGGAGAGGGAGGACGGGGAGGGAGAGAGAGAGGAGAGGGGGTGACGGGAGGGAGAGAGAGAGAGACGGAGAGACGGGGAGGGAGAGAGAGGAGAGGGAGGGGGTGACGGGGAGGGGAGAGAGAGAGGAGAGGGGAGTGACGGGGAGGGAGAGAGAGAGGAGAGGGGGTGACGGGAGGGAGAGAGAGAGACGGAGAGACGGGGAGGGAGAGAGAGAGGAGAGGGAGGACGGGGAGGGAGAGAGAGAGGAGAGGGAGGACGGGGAGGGAGAGAGAGAGAGACGGAGAGACGGGGAGGGAGAGAGAGGGGAGGGAGAGCGAGAGGAGAGGGAGGACGGGAGGGAGAGAGAGAGACGGGGAGAGAGAGGGAGGGGAGGGAGAGAGAGAGGAGAGGGGGTGACGGGGAGGGAGAGAGAGGGAGGGATAGAGAGAGGAGAGGGAGAGAGAGAGACGGAGAGACGGGGAGGGAGAGAGAGAGGAGAGGGGGTGACGGGGAGGGAGAGAGAGAGGAGAGGGGGTGACGGGGAGGGAGAGGGAGAGACGGAGAGACGGGGAGGGAGAGAGAGAGGAGAGGGGGTGACGGGGAGGGAGAGAGAGAGGAGAGGGGGTGACGGGGAGGGAGAGAGAGAGACGGAGAGACGGGGAGGGAGAGAGAGAGGAGAGGGGTGACGGGGGGAGGGAGAGAGAGAGACGGAGAGACGGGGAGGGAGAGAGAGGGAGGGAGAGCGAGAGGAGAGGGAGTGACGGGAGGGAGAGAGAGAGAGACGGAGAGACGGGGAGGGAGAGAGAGAGGAGAGGGAGGGACGGGGAGGGAGAGAGGGAGTGACGGGGAGGGAGAGAGAGAGGAGAGGGAGTGACGGGGAGGGAGAGAGGGAGAGAGACGGAGAGAGAGAGATCGATAAACGGGGAGGGAGAGAGAGAGAGGGAGGGAGAGAGAGAGGAGAGGGAGGACGGGGAGGGAGAGAGAGACGGGGAGAGAGAGACGGGGAGACAGGGAGAGAGAGACGGAGAGACGGGGAGAGAGAGACTGAAAGACGGGGAGGGAGAGAGAGAGAGACAGGGAGGGAGAGAGAGAGAGCAAGATGGGTGGAGAGAGAGGGGGAGGGAGGGAGATAGAGCGACACAGGGGGAGGGAGAGAGATATGGGGGAGAGATAGAGGCGGGGGGGAGGGAGAGAGAGAGAGACGGGGGAGGGAGAGGGGGAGAGATGGGGGAGGGAGAGAGAGAGATGGGGGAGGGAGAGAGGGAGAGATGGGGGAGGGAGCGAGAGAGAGGTGGGGGAGGGAGAGAAAGACGGGGGAGAGAGAGAGACGGGGAGGGAGACGGAGAGATGGGGAGGGAGAGAGAGAGAGACGGGGGAGGGAGAGAGAGAGAGATGGGGAGGGAGAGAGAGAGAGATGGGGGGGGAGAGAGAGAGAGATGGGGGAGGGAGAGAGAGAGAGAGAGGTGGGGGAGGGAGAGAGAGTTGGGGGAAGGGAGAGAGAGACGGGGGAGGGAGACAGAGAGACGGGGAGGGAGAGAGAGAGAGAGAGAGAGAGACGGGGAGAGAGAGAGAGAGAGAGAGAGAGAGAGAGAGACGGGGAGAGAGAGACGGAGAAACGGGGAGGGAGAGAGAGAGAGACGGGGAGAGAGAGAGAGGTGGGGAAGGAGAGAGAGACGGGGAGGAGGGAGAGAGAGAGACGGGGGAGAGAGAGAGACGGGGGGAGAGAGGGAGACAGAGAGACGGGGAGGGGAGAGAGAGAGAGAGAGAGAGAGAGAGAGAGAGAGAGAGAGAGAGAGAGAGAGAGAGAGAGAGAGAGAGAGAGAGAGACGGGGAGGGAGAGAGAGAGACGGGGAGAGAGTGGGGGGAGAGAGAGAGCAAGATGGGGGAGAGAGAGGGGGAGGGAGATAGAGCGACACAGGGGAGGGAGAGAGATATGGGGGAGAGAGAGACGGGGGGAGGGGGAGGGAGAGAGAGAGACTGGGGGAGAGAGAGAGAGAGAGAGAGAGAGAGAGAGAGAGAGAGAGAGAGAGAGAGAGAGAGAGAGAGAGAGAGAGAGAGAGAGAGAGAGAGAGAGAGAGAGAGAGAGATGGGGGAGGGAGAGATGGGGGAGGGAGAGAGGGAGAGAGACGGATAGATACAGAGAGAGCGAGATGGAGAGTCTCTCTTCTCTTTCTTTTATTCACTCATAAAACAGTAGATCCGAAAGAGAAAAGAAAACAATGCCGCCACACTTCATCCCTATTTCAGTTGAAACAGATCAAATAGGGTCTTCTCAGTGTGTAAACAAGGGAAAGTACTGCCAGTGGACCTACCGTGTATGCTTTAGTTCTGGTTCAAGTTTAACTTGGGTCGACACAGAAAGAGTAGATATTGAATTGTTAAATAGTGTCAGCTCTGGTAAAACAGCACTGTACTCACTGTAACATTCTCTTATGATTAGGACGAGAACCCAGAGTTTAACCTGACCAGGTCACATTGTGGTCAGTAAAACTCAGGACCCTGGTCATGATCAACTAATCACTGGTTATAGGAGAGAAGGGTTGTGTCCCAAATGGCACCCTATTCATTAATAGTGCACTACTATTGACCAGGGCCCAGGGCACTATAAAGGATATAGGGTGCCATTTTGGGATACGCATCTAGAGTGGAGGCTACTATACAATCTGCATGCTGATACTGTGGAAGAAACCATATGTGAGGCTCAGTGAAGAGGAACCAGAACTCAATAAACACAGTGTCAAAGAGAGGGGGTTCAAGGCCACGCTTGTCATGATGGAGGCTACACTTTGCGCTCCGCTGGCTCCTGCAGGGTTTGATGCTGTAATATAAAACGTCTGGGGCCACAATCCTCACATTGTCTCTGTTGTTACCCCTACGTCACCCTCCTCTCCTCAGTAGACCCTGTACAGTCAACTCATCATCGCTCTCTCCCTCTCTCCCACCCCCCACCCCCCTCACTACCCCACTTCTCTCTCACGCTCTTTCCCTCCTTACTCAAAACAACTGTTGTGCTCTCTTCCCACCTTCCTCTCTCTCTCCTCTTTCTCTCTCTCATCTCTTCTCTCTCTGCTCTCTTCTCTTTCTTTCTCTCCTCTTTCACTCTCTCTTCTCTTTCGCTCTCTCTCACTTCCCCCTCTCTCTCCCCCCCTCTCTCCTTTTTCTTTCTCTCTCCATTTTCTTTCTCTCTCCTCCTCTCTCGCTCTCTCCCCCTTCTCTTTCTCTCTCTCTTCCCCATCTCTCTATCTTTCTATCTTTCTTACTCTCTCTCTCTATCTCTCTTGCTCACTTCCCCCTCTGTCTTCCTCTTTTTCTCTCCTTCTAACCCACCCTCTCTCTCTCCCTCTCTCCTCTAGTCTTCAGTGGTGTCGGTGGGCTTTGCCCGGTTCCATCCTAACCTGGTGGGGGGGACTTACTCTGGCCAGATAGTCCTGTGGGACAACCACAGTCACCGCAGGACTCCTGTACAGAGAACCCTCCTCTCAGCTGCAGCTCACACGGTAAGTCCACAGTGCATCCTCAATGTCACCCTATTCCCTATATAGGTGCCACTTGGAATGCACACTAAGTTTCCATGTGCCCTGAAACACTGAGACACCCACCCAACACCCTGTAACAGAAATGCACCGTGAGTTTATGTTAGTTTCAACATATACGACTGCTTTAGTTTAGAGCAGTAATACAGATACACTTCTGCAGCACACTGAAACATAACCCTGCAATCTGTGGCCTCAGACGGCATTCAAAACATATAAGAGGAAGAATATAATTCCCTTGTATATCCTATATCCTGTATCTTATATCCTATATCTTATCCTATATCGTATATACTATATCCTGTATCTTATATCTAATCCTATATCTTATATACTATATCCTATATCTTATCCTATATCTTATATACTATATCCTATATCTTATATTATATTTCCTGTATCTCATATCCAATCCTATATCTTATATACAACAATATATCCTACAGTTGAAGTCAGAAGTTTACATACACCTTAGTCAAATACATTTAAACTCAGTTTTTTCACAATTCCTGACATTTAATCCTAGTACAAATTCCCTGTTTTAGATCAGTTAGGATCAACACTTTATTTTAAGAATGGGAAATGTTAGAATAATAGTGGAGATAATTATTTATTTCATATTTTATTTCTTTCATCACATTCCCAGTGGGTCAGATGTTTACATACACTCAATTAGTATTTGGTAGCATTGCCTTTAAATTGTTTAACTTAGGTCAAACGTTTCGGGTAGCCTTCCACAAGCTTCCCACAATAAGTTGGGTGAATTTTGGCCCATTCCTCCTGACAGAGCTGTTGTAAATGAGTCAGGCTTGTAGGCCTCTTTGCTCACACATGCTTTTTAAGTTCTGCCCACAAATTTTATATGGGAGTGAGGTCAGGGCTTTGTGATGGCCACTCCAATACATTGACTTTGTTGTCCTTAAGCCATTTTGCCACAACTTTGGAAGTATGCTTGGGGTCATTGTCCATTTGGAAGATCCATTCGTGACCAAGCTTTAACTTCCTGACTGATGTCTTGAGATGTTGCTTCAATATATCCACAATTTTCCATCCTCATAATGCCATCTATTCTGTGAAGTGCACCAGCCCCTCCTGCAGCAAAGCACCCCACAACATGATGCTGCCACCCCCGTGCTTCACGGTTGGGATGGTGTTCTTCGGCTTGCAAGCATCCTCCTTTTCCCTCCAAACATAACGATGGTCATTATGGCCAAACAGTTCCATTCTTGTTTCATCAGACCAGAGGACATTTCTCCAAAAGTACCATATTTGTCCACATGTGCAGTTGCAAACCAGTCTGGCTTTTTTATGGTGGTTTTGGAGCAGTAGCTTCTTCCTTGCTGAGTGGCCTTTCAGGTTATGTCGATATAGGACTTGTTTTACTGTGGATATAGATACTTTTGTACCTGTTTCCTCCAGCATCTTCTCAAGATCTTTTGCTGTTGTTCTGGGATTGATTTTCACTTTTCGCACCGAAGTACGTTCATCTCTAGGAGACAGAACTCGTCTCCTTCCTGAGCGGTATGACAACTGCGTGGTCCCATAGTGTTTATACTTGTGTACTATTGCTTGTACAGATGAACGTGGTACCTTCAGGTGTTTGGAAATTGCGAGCATGAATCAGACTTGTGGAGGTCTACAATTATTATTTTTTTCTGCAGGCTTGGCTGATTTCTTTTGATTTTCCCATGATGTCAAGCAAAGAGTCACTGAGTTTGAAGGTAGGCCTTGAAATACATCCACAGGTACACATCCAATTGACTCAAATTATGTCAATTAACCTATCAGAAGTTTCTAAAGCCATGACATCATTTTCTGGAATTTTCCAAGCTGTTTAAAGGCCAGTCAACTTAGTGTATGTGAACTTCTGACCCACTGGAATTGTGATAAAGTGAATTATAAGTTAAATAATCTGTCTGTAAACAATTGTTGGAAAAATTACTTGTCATGCCCAAACTATAGTTTGTTAACAAGACATTTGGGGAGTGTTTGAAAAAAGTTTTAATGACTCCAACCTACGTGTTGTAAACTTCCGACTTCAACTGTATATCCTATTCTATATCTTATGTACTATATCTTATATACTAGATCCTATACTTCATCCCCAACAAACCTTCTGAGTCTCAACACATTGTGAATACCACCCAAGGCAGGCAATAAAGTTTAATGGTGGTGGTAGCTTCATACACACACACACACACACACACACACACACACACACACACACACACACACACACACACACACACACACACACACACACACACACACACACACACACACACACACACACACACACACACACACACACACACACACACACACACACACACACACACACACACACACACACACACACACACACACACACACACACACACACTGCCCCTGGATGCCATACATGCCCCCAATAATGAGAGACTATGTCTAGGCCTTCTGAAAGGGGCCTTTGTGGGCGCCAAACAAAAATCAATTTGAGGGCAATAATTACATAATGGTTTCACACAACCCGCTGTATTTGCACAGCGCCGGATGACGGTGCCAAGTTGGAGTAAGGGTCTGTTGCACATTGGCATCTCATCACTCAATAAGAGCTTTGTGTCGTCTCAGGGTTATAGGAAGACATATTGTAGATGGATGTGCAGATTCACTTCATACCTGCTAATGTCTTTCATAAGATATTACAGTTTGTGGAGGAAAATACATGTGAAATACGCTACAGCTTATTGAAAGTAGTATAAGTATTAAGTGTAGAGCTATTTAAGAAGAATACACTACAGCTCATTGAAAGTAGTATAAGTATTAAGTGTAGAGCTATTTAAGAAGAATACACTACAGCTCATTGAAAGTAGTATAAGTATTAAGTGTAGAGCTATTTAAGAAGAATACACTACAGCTCATTGAAAGTAGTATAAGTATTAAGTGTAGAGCTATTTAAGAAGAATACACTACAGCTCATTGAAAGTAGTATAAGTATTAAGTGTAGAGCTATTTAAGAAGAATACACTACAGCTCATTGAAAGTAGTATAAGTATTAAGTGTAGAGCTATTTAAGAAGAATACACTACAGCTTATTGAAAGTAGTATAAGTATTAAGTGTAGAGCTATTTAAGAAGAATACACTAGTTTGTAGATCCGAATTAAATAACTGAATTGGAACTTCAGTGGTATAATGTAGCTTAGTGTTATATGTATAACATACACACAGTATGTTGTCTGTGTATTCTGTTTATCATAGCAGCACCATTTCACCAAGTCAAATTCCTATACATGCAAATGTATTTGGCAAATAAAATGATACTGATAGTATCCAGTGTGTTTACAAATGGCCATTCTCTTCATGTGTCTGTTCTCCCTGTTTTTCCTGTCTGTACTGTAGCACCCGGTATACTGTGTAAACGTGGTGGGAACCCAGAACGCCAACAACCTGATCACCGTGTCCACAGAAGGCAGGATGTGCTCCTGGAGTCTTGACATGCTCTCTCAGCCACAGGTAAGAGCTGTTCCAGGGTCAGTCCTACCTGACCTGTAGCATTAAGTCCCTTCTCTTCAGACTGATCCACAGTCAGCAATCTGTAGAATTAAGGCCCATTTCTTCAAATCGATCCAGTCCATTTTAATAAGGGCCATCTCTTCACACTGATCCACAGTCAGCAATCTCAAAGATATTAGCTTATCATATACAGTACCAGTCAAAAATTTGGACACACCTACTCAATTCATTGTTTCGCTATTATCTACATTGTAGAATAATAGTGATAACATCAAAACTATGAAATAACATATGGAATCCTGTAGTAATGAAAAAAGTGTTTAACAAATATATTTTAGATTTTCAAAGTAGCCACCCTTTGCCTTGGTGACAGCTTTGCACACTCTTGGCATTCTCTCAACCAAATTCAATGTAGAAAATAGTAAAAATAAAGAAAAACCCTTGAATGAGTAGGTGTGTCAAAACTTTTGACTGGTACTGTATGTAGCTCCTTTCAGTAACCACGAGCACAACCGTTCCTTGATTTTAATTGGCGGCTTTATTCTGTAGTTTTAATCAGAATTATCACCTTCCGTGAGAACTATAAAGTAAATGAAAAATACAGTTAAGCACACTCTTACAACCTTCTTATCTTACGAGTGACTTATTGCTTGGTATAACTCTGAAGCGCTTACATACATAAGCAGTTTAGCCGGAGCTATAACAGTATCAGATTAAACACATGAATAAAGGAAAAATACCTCATTGGCTGCTTATTACAGAAGGGAGGAAATCAAACTTCACACTTATTATTCCTGGCATGAATTCACACTTCATCCTTAATTATTATAACGTTACCATCATAACGTACACGCTTAAACTTTTACGAACTACACCTGATGACATGAAAATTTAGCTAACACAGCGCGGGATTGCCTTCCCTCCAAAGGTGTGTTGCTACAATACTGTCCCCGTTACAACAGTTATTAGCCACGTAGTTCCACTTGTCTTATCGTTTCCCCCGCATAGCGAACACATACACAATTAAAACAAAAAAACAACGACATAGACTTACAGGTTAATTGCCAGTTACACTGTGTATGACATATTGCATATTGTCATTAAAGAGAATGGTACTATAACTGACTCATACAAAATATGTAAACTAATTCCATGACATAATTCCCTCTCAAACGGTGTAAGTAATTCCATGACAAAACCCTATCAAACACAATGTGTGCTATGTAACTGTATGTCTATGTGATGTATGTTAGACTCATTGTAACTAGGTCAGCACAAACAATCTTAACACTTCCGAAAGTACATGATGATAGCAGCCATGTACAGACTACTGTACGACAATTGTGTTTTTCGTGAACATGAGGTTGAACCATTTAACCCTGTGTGTGTGTGTGTGTGTGTGTGCGTGCGTGCGTGCGTGTATGTGTGTTGTAGGAGAGCATGTTGCTGGTGTACAACAAGTCTTAAGCGGTGGCTGTGACAGGCATGGCGTTCCCCACTGGAGACGTCAATAATTATGTGGTGGGGAGTGAGGAGGGAACCGTGTACACCGCATCCAGACACGGCAGGTTAGAGGAACACACACACACACACACACTTTAAGTTTAATGTTTTTATACAGTGTATCTCATAACCGTAAAAATACCAGCTACAAGCTCCTGCCCCCCAAAATGTGTCCTCTGTTCTCTCTGACATGCTCTCTCTCTCTCTCCCATGCTCCTTTGCAGCAAGGCGGGGATCTGTGAAATGTTCGAGGGCCACTATGGGCCTGTGACAGGCCTCAGCTATCACAACGCCGTTGGCCCTGTAGACTTCTCCCACCTCTTCGTCACCTCGTCGTTTGACTAGACTGTCAAACTGTGGAGCACTAAGTTAAGAAGAGCTCTTTATACTGGACTGTCAAACTGTGGAGCACTAAGTTAAGAAGAGCTCTTTATACTGGACTGTCAAACTGTGCAATAATGAGGTAAGAAGAGCTCTTCATTTCAACTTGTCCTCCAGGTCTCCTTTCACTGTCTGGTTAAAACTTCAACATGAATGGACTGGACTGAGAGGAGCTAAGCTGGATACATTTTTGAAGGGAGGAGGGAAGGAGAGGGAGGAGGGAGGGAAGGAGGTTATGGGTTATGTGTCTGTGGCATTGAACCGACTGGACTGGAGTGGACTGTGGAGGGAGGAAGCAAAGTATGGATGAAGAATGGGAATGAGGGATGGAGAGAAAGGGAGGAGTGAGACTGTTGACTGGGGTTCAAACCACAGAGAGGCAGCGGGGGCCAGGGAGGCTGCAGATATACAGTAAACCACAGAGAGGCAGCGGGGGCCAGGGAGACTGTAGACTGCTGTGGAACTCCTCTCTCTCCCATTCTGGCCTTTCTGTCTGGAGACAGAGGAGCGCACCACAACCACCACAGAGACGGACAGAGGGAGGAAGGAAGGGAGAAATCCATCGTGCTGGAAGGCCACAGTGTTGGTTTATGAAGACGAGGAGGGAAGAGACGAGGAGGGTAGAGGAGAGAAGAGATGACCCCATCAAAAGACTCACTCCACTGAATGACCAAGATAGCATGAAAACCAAAATAAATACAAACCTAAAATAGAAAACAGACAATAAAAACATGTTCATCTTCAGCCGGGATCAATTTGATATACAGTAAACCACAGGGAGGCCAGGGAGGCTGCAGATATACAGTAAACCACAAGGACGCCAGGGAGGCTGCAGATATACAGTAAACCACAGGGAGGCCAGGGAGGCTGCAGATATACAGTAAACCACAAGGAGGCCAGGGAGGCTGCAGATATACAGTAAACCACAAGGACGCCAGGGAGGCTGCAGATATACAGTAAACCACAAGGAGGCCAGGGAGGCTGCAGATATACAGTAAACCACAGGGAGGCCAGGGAGGCTGCAGATATACAAGTAAACCACAGGGGCCAGGGAGACTGCAGATATACAGTAAACCACAGGGAGGCCATGGAGGCTGCAGATATAAACCACAAGGAGGCCAGGGAGGCTGCAGAATACAGTAAACCACAAGGAGGCCAGGGGGAGACTGCAGATATACAGTAAACCACAGGGAGGCCATGGAGGCTGCAGATATAAAGTAAACCACAGGGGGGCCAGGGAGACTGCAGATATACAGTAAACCACAGGGGGCCAGGGAGACTGCAGATATACAGTAAACCACAAGGACGCCAGGGAGACTGCAGATATACAGTAAACCACAAGGACGCCAGGGAGGCTGCAGATATACAGTAAACCACAAGGAGGCCAGGGAGGCTGCAGATATACAGTAAACCACAGGGAGGCCAGGGAGGCTGCAGATATACAGTAAACCACAAGGACGCCAGGGAGACTGCAGATATACAGTAAACCACAAGGACGCCAGGGAGGCTGCAGATATACAGTAAACCACAGGGAGGCCAGGGAGGCTGCAGATATACAGTAAACCACAAGGAGGCCAGGGAGGCTGCAGAAATACAGTAAACCACAGGGAGGCCAGGGAGGCTGCAGATATAAAGTAAACCACAGGGGGCCAGGGAGACTGCAGATATACAGTAAACCACAGGGAGGCCATGGAGGCTGCAGATATAAAGTAAACCACAAGGAGGCCAGGGAGACTGCAGATATACAGTAAACCACAGGGAGGCCAGGGAGGCTGCAGATATACAGTAAACCACAGAGAGACAGCGGAGGCCAAGGAGGCTGCAGATATACAGTAAACCACAGAGAGACAGCAGAGGCCAAGGAGGCTGCAGATATACAGTAAACCACAGAGAGGCCAAGGAGGCTGCAGATATACAGTAAACCACAGAGACAGCGGAGGCCAAGGAGGCTGCAGATATACAGTAAACCACAGAAAGACAGCGGAGGCCAGGGAGGCTGCAGATATACAGTAAACCACAGAGGCAGCAGAGGCCAAGGAAGCTGCAGATATACAGTAAACCACAGAGAGGCCAAGGAGGCTGCAGATATACAGTAAACCACAGAAAGACAGCGGAGGCCAGGGAGGCTGTAGATATACAGTAAACCACAGAGGCAGCAGAGGCCAAGGAGGCTGCAGATATACAGTAAACCACAGAGAGGCCAAAGAGGCTGCAGATATACAGTAAACCACAGAGAGACAGCGGAGGCCAAGGAGGCTGCAGTTATACAGTAAACCACAGAGAGGACAAGGAGGCTGCAGATATACAGTAAACCACAAAGACAGCGGAGGCCAGGGAGGCTGTAGAAATACAGTAAACCACAGAGCCAGCAGAGGCCAAGGAGGCTGCAGATATACAGTAAACCACAGAGAGGCCAAGGAGGCTGCAGATATACAGTAAACCACAGAGAGACAGCGGAGGCCAAGGAGGCTGCAGATATACAGTAAACCACAGAGAGGCCAAGGAGGCTGCAGATATACAGTAAACCACAGAGAGGCCAAGGAGGCTGCAGATATACAGTAAACCACAGAAAGACAGCGGAGGCCAAGGAGGCTGCAGATATACAGTAAACCACAGAGAGACAGCGGAGGCCAAGGAGGCTGCAGATATACAGCAAACCACAGAGAGGCCAAGGAGGCTGCAGATGTACAGTAAACCACAGAAAGACAGCAGAGGCCAGGGAGGCTGCAGATATACAGTAAACCACAGAGGCAGCAGAGGCCAAGGAGGCTGCAGATATACAGTAAACCACAGAGAGGCCAAGGAGGCTGCAGATGTACAGTAAACCACAGAAAGACAGCGGAGGCCAGGGAGGCTGCAGATATACAGTAAACCACAGAGAGGCCAAGGAGGCTGCAGATATACAGTAAACCACAGAGAGGCCAAGGAGGCTGCAGATATACAGTAAACCACAGAGAGGCCAAGGAGGCTGCAGATGTACAGTAAACCACAGAAAGACAGCGGAGGCCAGGGAGGCTGCAGATATACAGTAAACCACAGAGAGGCCAAGGAGGCTGCAGATATACAGTAAACCACAGAGAGGCCAAGGAGGCTGCAGATATACAGTGAACTCTAACATAGTTTTTGAACTTTTTTTACCTGTGACATATTAATATGTGTACGTATCATGGTACACTCAACAGATACACTCAAAGCTCACATACTGCAAGTGTATTTATTATTCAGTGATATGTTCAATGTGTAGATGCACCAAGTCTATTGCTCATATGTGAAGTATATCATGACAGTTATTTAAACTGAATTATTTTTTGAGTGAATTCTTTTTGGGGTTTGAGGAATCTCCTCCCCTTTGAGGGGTACCACAGGAATGTATGTTTGTCTTCTGTCCCAGTGAGTGTGCTTAAGTGTGTAGATGTGGGCACACCTTAGCTGGCCAGCCTTTGCTTACCTAAGACTACCCTAGAGGTTTACCTTCATCTTGCCAATCAACGCCATCAAAAGACACCACTCTCTCCACAGAGACAAAAAGGTCAGAATGCAGAAGTTGGAATGTGGCAAATATTGTGGTTGTGAAAACGTGTAGGTTCAGGTTGTGAGCTGCTAGACTGGGATGTTGACAGGGAGATGTATAGAGACTGAGAATGCATCTAGTTGGGACCATAGAAAAAGGTTTCTGTGTGTGAAATGGCACCCTATTCCCTATATCAAATCAAACCAAATCAAATGTTATTTGTCACATGCACCGAATACAACAGGTGTGGACCTTAACATGAAATGCCTACTTACAAGCCCTTAACCAACAGTGTAGTTTAAAAATATATATATTTACTAAATAAACTAAAGTATTTTTTTTTTTTTAAGTAACACAATAAAATATCAATACAGAGGCTATATGCAGGGGTACAGGTTAGTCCAGGTCATTTGTACATGTACAGTTGAAGTCGGAAGTTTACAAACACCTTAACCAAATACAATTCAACTCATTTTTTCACAATTCCTGACATTTAATCCTAGTAAAAATTCCCTGTCTTGGGTCAGTTAGGATCACCACTTTATTTTCAGAATGTGAAATGTCAGAATAATAGTAGAGAGAGTTATTTATTTCAGCTTTTACTCCTTTCATCACATTCCCAGTGGGTCAGAAGTTTACATACACTCAATCAGTATTTGGTAGCATTGCCTTTAAATTGTTTAACTTGGGTCAAACGTTTTGGGTAGCCTTCCACAAGCTTCCAACAATAAGTTGGGTGAATTTTGGCCCATTCCTCCTGACAGAGCTGGTGTAACTGAGTCAGGTTTGTAGGCCTCCTTGCTCGCACACGCCTTTTCAGTTCTGCCCACAAATGTTCTATAGGATTGAGGTCAGGGCTTTGTGACGGCCACTCCAATACCTTGACTTTGTTGCCATTTTGCCACAACTTTGGAAGTATGCTTGGGGTCATTGTCCATTTGGAAGACCCATTTGCGACCAAGCTTTAACTTCCTGACTGATGTCTTGAGGTTTTGCTTCAATATATCCACATAATTTTCCAACCTCATGATGCCATCAATTTTGTGAAGTGCACGAGTCCCTCCTACAGCAACGCACCCCCCAACATGATGCTGCACCCCCACAACATGATGCTGCACCCCCGTGCTTAATGGTTGGGATGGTGTTCTTCGGCTTGCAAGCATACCCCTTTTTCCTCCGAATATAACGATGGTCATTATGGCCAAACAGTTCTATTTTTGTTTCATCAGACCAGAGGACATTTCTCCAAAAGTACGATCTTTGTCTCCATGTGCAGTTGCAAACCGTAGATACTTTTGTACCTGTTTCCTCCAGCATCTTCAGAAGGTCCTTTGCTGTTGTTCTGGGATTGATTTGCACTTTTCGCACCAAAGTACGTTCATCTCTAGGAGACAGAATGCGTCTCCTTCCTCAGCAGTATGACAGCTGCGTGGTCCCATGGTGTTTATACTCGCGTACTATTGTTTGTACAGATGAAAGTGGCACCTTCAGGCATTTGGAAATTGCTCCCAAGGATGAACCAGACTTGTGGAGGTCTACAATTATTTTTCTGAGGTCTTGGCTTCATGTGACTTTCCTATGATGTCAAGCAGAGGCAGAGATGCAGCGATGTCCTAACCGACTTGCCAAAACTATAGTTTGTTAACGACCTTTGTGGAGTGGTTGAAAAAAATAGTTTTAATGACTCCAACCTAAGTGTATGTAAACTTCCGACTTCAACTGTAGGTAGGGGGAAAGTGACAGGTGATGTACCTGATGTACTAGTCAGATCACATTTATGAAGTTCTTCATAATGACTTATCTACCACTTTTCTGTTTCCCATTAGTTGTACTGTAGGATGCGTCCCTAATGGTCCTGTGGGCCCTGGTCAAATGTAGTGCACTAAATAGGGGATAGGGTGTAATTTGGGATGCACCGTAGACTTGGTGAGGGATGTTTGTCGGAGACAGAGAGTGAATGGAAACACAGGAGGAAGACATACCAGGATTCTCTCTGTTGGAACTCCAGTTTAGAATCTACAGGCCAGGATTCTCTTTGTTGGAACTCCAGTTTAGAATCTACAGGCCAGGATTCTCTCTGTTGGAACTCCAGTTTAGAATCTACAGGCCAGGATTCTCTCTGTTGGAACTCCAGTTTAGAATCTACAGGCCAGGATTCTCTCTGTTGGAACTCCAGTTTAGAATCTACAGGCCAGGATTCTCTCTGTTGGAATTCCAGTTCAGAATCTACAGGCCAGGATTCTCTCTGTTGGAACTCCAGTTTAGAATCTACAGGCCAGGATTCTTTCTGTTGGAACTCCAGTTTAGAATCTACATACCAGGATTCTCTTTGTTGGAATTCCAGTTTAGAATCTACAGGCCAGGATTATCTCTGTTGGAACTCCAGTTTAGAATCTACAGGCCAGGATTCTCTCTGTTGGAACTCCAGTTTAGAATCTACAGGCCAGGATTCTCTCTGTTGGAATTCCAGTTCAGAATCTACAGGCCAGGATTCTCTCTGTTGGAACTCCAGTTTAGAATCTACAGGCCAGGATTCTTTCTGTTGGAACTCCAGTTTAGAATCTACATACCAGGATTCTCTTTGTTGGAATTCCAGTTTATAATCTACAGGCCAGGATTATCTCTGTTGGAATTCCAGTTTAGAATCTACAGGCCTGGATTCTCTTTGTTGGAACTCCAGTTTAGAATCTATAGGCCAGGATTCTCTCTGTTGGAACTCCAGTTTAGAATCTACATACCAGGATTCTCTTTGTTGGAATTCCAGTTTAGAATCTACAGGCCAGGATTATCTCTGTTGGAATTCCAGTTTAGAATCTACAGGCCAGGATTCTCTCTGTTGGAACTCCAGTTTAGAATCTACAGGCCAGGATTCTCTCTGTTGGAACTCCAGTTTAGAATCTACATACCAGGATTCTCTCTGTTGGAACTCCAGTTTAGAATCTACAGGCCTGGATTCTCTCTGTTGGAATTCCAGTTTAGAATCTACAGGCCAGGATTATCTCTGGAATTTCAGTTTAGAATCTACAGGCCAGGATTCTCTCTGTTGGAACTCCAGTTTAGAATCTACAGGCCTGGATTCTCTCTGTTGGAACTCCAGTTTAGAATCTACATGCCAGGATTCTCTCTGTTGGAACTCCAGTTTAGAATCTACAGGCCAGGATTCTCTCTGTTGGAACTCCAGTTTAGAATCTACAGGCCAGGATTCTCTCTGTTGGAACTCCAGTTTAGAATCTACAGGCCAGGATTCTCTCTGTTGGAACTCCAGTTTAGAATCTACAGGCCAGGATTCTCTCTGTTGGAACTCCAGTTTAGAATCTACAGGCCAGGATTCTCTCTGTTGGAACTCCAGTTTAGAATCTACAGGCCAGGATTCTCTCTGTTGGAACTCCAGTTTAGAATCTACAGGCCAGGATTCTCTCTGTTGGAATTCCAGTTTAGAATCTACAGGCCAGGATTCTCTCTGTTGGAACTCCAGTTTAGAATCTACAGGCCAGGATTCTCTCTGTTGGAACTCCAGTTTAGAATCTACAGGCCAGGATTCTCTCTGTTGGAACTCCAGTTTAAATCTACAGGCCAGGATTCTCTCTGTTGGAATCCAGTTTAGAATCTACAGGCCAGGATTCTCTCTGTTGGAACTCCAGTTTAGAATCTACAGGCCAGGATTCTCTCTGTTGGAACTCCAGTTTAGAATCTACAGGCCAGGATTCTCTCTGTTGGAACTCCAGTTTAGAATCTACAGGCCAGGATTCTCTCTGTTGGAATTCCAGTTTAGAATCTACAGGCCAGGATTCTCTCTGTTGGAACTCCAGTTTATCTACAGGCCAGGAACTTTTAGAATCTACAGGCCTGGATTCTCTCTGTTGGAACTCCAGTTTAGAATCTACAGGCCAGGATTCTCTCTGTTGGAACTCCAGTTTAGAATCTACAGGCCAGGATTCTCTCTGTTGGAACTCCAGTTTAGAATCTACAGGCCAGGATTCTCTCTGTTGGAACTCCAGTTTAGAATCTACAGGCCAGGATTCTCTCTGTTGGAACTCCAGTTTAGAATCTACAGGCCAGGATTCTCTCTGTTGGAACTCCAGTTTAGAATCTACAGGCCAGGATTCTCTCTGTTGGAACTCCAGTTTAGAATCTACAGGCCTGGATTCTCTCTGTTGGAACTCCAGTTTAGAATCTACAGGCCAGGATTCTCTCTGTTGGAACTCCAGTTTAGAATCTACAGGCCTGGATTCTCTCTGTTGGAATTCCAGTTTAGAATCTACAGGCCAGGATTCTCTCTGTTGGAATTCCAGTTTAGAATCTACAGGCCAGGATTCTCTCTGTTGGAACTCCAGTTTAGAATCTACAGGCCAGGATTCTCTCTGTTGGAACTCCAGTTTAGAATCTACAGGCCAGGATTCTCTCTGTTGGAACTCCAGTTTAGAATCTACAGGCCAGGATTCTCTCTGTTGGAACTCCAGTTTAGAATCTACAGGCCTGGATTCTCTCTGTTGGAATTCCAGTTTAGAATCTACAGGCCTGGATTCTCTCTGTTGGAACTCCAGTTTAGAATCTACAGGCCAGGATTCTCTCTGTTGGAACTCCAGTTTAGAATCTACAGGCCTGGATTCTCTCTTTAGTTGGAATTCTCAGTTTAGAATCTATAGGCCAGGATTCTCTCTGTTGGAATTCCAGTTTAGAATCTACAGGCCTGGATTCTCTCTGTTGGAACTCCAGTTTAGAATCTACAGGCCAGGATTCTCTCTGTTGGAACTCCAGTTTAGAATCTACAGGCCAGGATTCTCTCTGTTGGAACTCCAGTTTAGAATCTACAGGCCAGGATTCTCTCTGTTGGAACTCCAGTTTAGAATCTACAGGCCTGGCTCAATTCCAGTTTAGATTATAGGCCAGGATTCTCTCTGTTGGAACTCCAGTTTAGAATCTACAGGCCAGGATTCTCTCTGTTGGAACTCCAGTTTAGAATCTACAGGCCAGGATTCTCTCTGTTGGAACTCCAGTTTAGAATCTACAGGCCAGGATTCTCTCTGTTGGAACTCCAGTTTAGAATCTACAGGCCAGGATTCTCTCTGTTGGAATTCCAGTTTAGAATCTACAGGCCAGGATTCTCTCTGTTGGAACTCCAGTTTAGAATCTACAGGCCAGGATTCTCTCTGTTGGAATTCCAGTTTAGAATCTACAGGCCTGGATTCTCTCTGTTGGAACTCCAGTTTAGAATCTACATAGCAGGATTCTCTCTGTTGGAACTCCAGTTTAGAATCTACAGGCCAGGATTCTCTCTGTTGGAACTCCAGTTTAGAATCTACGGGCCAGGATTCTCTCTGTTGGAACTCCAGTTTAGAATCTACAGGCCAGGATTCTCTCTGTTGGAATTCCAGTTTAGAATCTACAGGCCAGGATTCTCTCTGTTGGAACTCCAGTTTAGAATCTACAGGCCAGGATTCTCTCTGTTGGAATTCCAGTTTAGAATCTACAGGCCAGGATTCTCTCTGTTGGAACTCCAGTTTAGAATCTACACGCCAGGATTCTCTCTGTTGGAATTCCAGTTCAGAATCTACAGGCCAGGATTCTCTCTGTTGGAACTCCAGTTTAGAATCTACAGGCCAGTTTAGATTCATACCAGGATTCTGTTGGAACTCCAGTTTAGAATCTACAGGCCAGGATTATCTCTGTTGGAATTCTTTAGAATCTACAGGCCAGGATTCTCTCTGTTGGAATTCCAGTTTAGAATCTACAGGCCAGGATTCTCTCTGTTGGAACTCCAGTTTAGAATCTACAGTTCAGAATCTACAGGCCAGGATTCTCTCTGTTGGAACTCCAGTTTAGAATCTACAGGCCAGGATTCTCTTTGTTGGAATTCCAGTTTAGAATCTACAGGCCAGGATTATCTCTGTTGGAACTCCAGTTTAGAATCTACAGGCCAGGATTCTCTCTGTTGGAACTCCAGTTTAGAATCTACAGGCCAGGATTCTCTCTGTTGGAACTCCAGTTTAGAATCTACATACCAGGATTCTCTTTGTTGGAATTCTTTAGTTGGAACTCCAGTTTAGAATCTACAGGCAGGCTCTTTAGAATCTACAGGCCTGGATTCTCTCTGTTGGAATTCCAGTTTAGAATCTACAGGCCAGGATTCTCTCTGTTGGAATTCCAGTTTAGAATCTACAGGCCAGGATTCTCTCTGTTGGAACTCCAGTTTAGAATCTACAGGCCTGGATTCTCTCTGTTGGAATTCCAGTTTAGAATCTACAGGCCAGGATTCTCTCTGTTGGAACTCCAGTTTAGAATCTACAGGCCAGGATTCTCTCTGTTGGAATTCCAGTTTAGAATCTACAGGCCTGGATTCTCTCTGTTGGAACTCCAGTTTAGAATCTACAGGCCTGGATTCTCTCTGTTGGAATTCCAGTTTAGAATCTACAGTTCTGGATTCTCTCTGTTGGAACTCCAGTTTAGAATCTACAGGCCAGGATTCTCTCTGTTGGAATTCCAGTTTAGAATCTACAGGCCTGGATTCTCTCTGTTGGAATTCAAGTTTAGAATCTACAGGCCTGGATTCTCTCTGTTGGAATTCCAGTTTAGAATCTACAGGGTGGAAGTTCTCTGTGATCTGGGGTTTTATTTGGAGCAACAGCTAGTCCAGAATCAGAACTTGGCAAATTCTGTTTATAATTTAAAGTGTGTGTGTGTATAAAGAGCAGCCTCAATGCCGGCGCCGCTGGGATCTGGACGTGTTGCTGTGGATTAGATACTGAGATCCTAAAAGCTACATTCAGATTATATAGACAGTTATACAGTATGTGACTCAGAACAAGTCTGACAGAGAGCAAGAGAGAGAGAAGATAGAGAGAGGGGAGAGACAGTGATGAGTCACTCACTCAGCCCATAGACTGATATAAAAGGAAAATGAAGAAAACGTTGACCTTTAACATCATGTTAATGGCTGGAAAACTGTTTCAATTGATGCTTGAAATTGGTTCTCTCTTAAGGTTTTCAGTGGTGTGTGTGTCTCTGGTTAGGTGTGTGTGTTTGTGTGTGTGTGTGTGTGTGTCACTGGTTAGGTGTGTGTGTGTGTCACTGGTTAGGTGTGTGTGTGTTTCTGGTTAGGCGTGTGTGTGTGTCTCTGGTTAGGCTTGTGTGTGTGTGTGTGTGTCTCTTCTCAGGTGTGTTTGTCTGTCTGTCTCCTATTAGGTGTGTGTGTGTGTGTGTGTGTGTGTGTGTGTGTGTGTGTGTGTGTGTGTGTGTGTGTGTGTGTGTGTGTGTGTGTGTGTGTGTGTGTGTGTGTGTGTGTGTGTGTGTGTGTGTGTGTGTGTGTGTGTGTCTGGTTAGGTGTGTGTGTCTCTGGGCAGGTGTGTGAGTGTGTGTCTCTGGTTAGGTGTGTGTGTCTGTGTCTGGTTAGGTGTGTGTGTCTGGTTAGGTGTGTGTGTCTCTGGTTAGGTGTGTGTGTGTGTCTCTGGTTAGGTGTGTGTGTCTCTGGTTAGGTGTGTGTGTGTGTGTCTCTGGTTAGGTGTGTGTGTGTGTCTGGTTAGGTGTGTGTGTGTCTGGTTAGGTGTGTGTGTGTGTGTGTGTGTGTGTGTGTGTGTGTGTGTGTGTGTGTGTGTGTGTGTGTGTGTGTGTGTGTGTGTGTGTGTGTGTGTGTGTGTGTCTGGTTAGGTGTTTGTGTGTGTGGTGTGGTGCGTGTGTGTCTCTGGTTTGGTGTTTGTGTCTCTGGTTAGTGTGTGTCTCTGGTTTGTGTGTGTGTCTCTGGTTAGGTGTGTTTGTGTGTGTGTCTCTGGTTAGGTGTGTTTTGTGTGGTGTGTCTCTGGTTAGGTGTGTGTGTGTTTCTCTGTTAGGTGTGTGTGTGTGTGTGTGTGTGTGTGTGTTTGGTTTGGTGTGTGTGTGTGTGTGTGTGTGTCTCTGGTTAGGTGTTTGTGTGTGTGTGTGGTGCGTGTGTGTCTCTGGTTTGGTGTGTGTGTCTCTGGTTAGGTGTGTGTGTGTGTGTGTGTGTATCTCTGGTCAGGTGTGTTTGTGTGTGTGTCTCTGGTTAGGTGTGTGTGTGTTTCTCTGCTTAGGTGTGTGTGTGTGTGTCTCTGGTTTGGTGAGTGTGTCTCTGGTTAGGTGTGTGTGTGTCTCTGGTCAGGTGTGTGTGTGTGTGTGTCTCTGGTTAGGTGTGTGTGTGTGTGTGTGTGTGTGTGTGTGTGTGTGTGTGTGTGTGTGTGTGTGTGTGTGTGTGTGTGTGTGTGTGTGTGTGTGTGTGTGTGTGTGTGTGTGTGTGTCTCTGGTCAGGTGTGTGTGTGTCTCTGTTTAGATGTGTGTGTGTGTGTGTCTCTGGTTTGGTGTGTGTGTGTGTCTCTGGTTAGGTGTTCATGTGTGTGTGTGTGTGTGTCTGGTTAGGTGTGTGTGTGTGTGTCTGGTTAGGTGTGTGTGTGTGTGTGTGTGTCTCTGGTTAGGTGTTTGTGTGTGTCTCTGGGTTAGGTGTGTGTGTGTCTGGTTAGGTAGGTGTGTGTGTGTGTCTCTGGTCAGGTTTGTGTGTCTCTGATCAGGTTTGTGTGTCTCTGGTCAGGTGTGTGTGTCTCTGGTCAGGTTTGTGTGTCTCTGGTTTGGTGTGTGTGTGTGTCTCTGGTTAGGTGTGTGTCTCTGGTTAGGTGTTTGTGTGTGTCTGTGTGTGTGTGTCTGGTTAGGTTTGTGTGTCTCTGGTCAGGTGTGTGTGTGTCTCTGTTTAGATGTGTGTGTGTGTGTGTGTCTCTGGTTTGGTGTGCGTGTGTGTGTGTGTGTGTGTGTGTGTGTGTGTGTGTGTGTGTGTGTGTGTGTTCATGTGTGTGTGTGTGTGTGTGTCTGGTTAGGTGTGTGTGTGTCTGGTTAGGTGTGTGTGTGTGTGTGTCTCTGGTTAGGTGTTTGTGTGTGTCTCTGGGTTAGGTGTGTGTGTGTGTCTGGTTAGGTAGGTGTGTGTGTGTGTCTCTGGTCAGGTTTGTGTGTCTCTGATCAGGTTTGTGTGTCTCTGGTCAGGTGTGTGTGTCTCTGGTCAGGTGTGTGTGTCTCTGGTTAGGTGTGTGTGTGTGTCTCTGGTTTGGTGTGTGTGTGTGTCTCTGGTTAGGTGTGTGTCTCTGGTTAGGTGTTCTGTCAGGTCTGTGTGTGTGTGTGTCTCTGGTTAGGTGTGTGTGAGTGTCTCTGGTTAGGTGTGTGTCTCTGGTTAGGTGTTTGTGTGTGTGTGTCTCTGGTCAGGTGTGTGTGTGTGTGTTGTGTGTGTGTGTGTGTGTGTGTGTGTGTGTGTGTGTGTGTGTGTGTGTGTGTGTGTGTGTGTGTGTGTGTGTGTGTGTGTGTGTGTGTGTGTGTGTGTGTGTGTCTCTGGTCAGGTCTGTGTGTGTGTGTGTGTCTCTGGTTAGGTGTGTGTGTCTCTTGTAGAGGTTGACCGATTAATCGGAATGGACGATTAATTAGGGCCAATTTCAAGTTTTCATAACAATCGGAAATCCGATTTGGCAGATTTTAAATTTGTATTTTTTAAATATTTTTTACACCTTTATTTATTCTTTATTCAACTAGGCAAGTCAGTTAAGAACACATTCTTAATTTCAATGACGGCCTAGGAACAGTGGGTTAACTGCCTTGTTCAGGGGCAGAACGACGCTCTAACCACCTGCCTCTCATTGCACTCCACGAGGAGACTGCCTGTTACACAAATGCAGTAAGCTAAAGTAAGTTGCTAGCTAGCATTAAACTTACCTTGTAAAAAACAATCAATCTATCAATTATAATCACTAGTTAACTACACATGGTTGATGATATTACTAGTTTATCTAGCGTGTCCTGCGTTGCACATAATCGATGCGGTGCGTATTCGTGAAAAAGGACTGTCCTTTCTCCAATGTGTACCTAACCATAAACATCAATGCCTTTCTTAAAATCAATACACAGAAGTATATCTTTTTAAACCTGCATATTTAGCTAAAATAAATCCAGGTGAGCAGGCAATATTAACCAGGTTTAATTGTGTCACTACCTAAGGAATATTTAGACTAATGGATGCCACCCGTTAGGTAAAATACAGAAAGGTTCCGTATTTCACTGAACGAATAAACATCTTGTTTTCGAGATGATAGTTTCCGGATTCTATCATATTAATGACCTAAGGCTCGTATTTATGTGTATTATTATGTTATAATTAAATCTCTGATTTGATAGACCAGTCTGACTGAGCGATGGTAGGCACCAGCAGGCTCGTAAGCATTCATTCAAACAGCACTTTCGTGCGTTTTGCCAGCAGCTCTTTGCTGTGCTTCAAGCATTGCGCTGTTTATGACTTCAAGCCTATCAACTCCCGAGATTAGGCCGGTGTAACCGATGTGAAATGGCTAGCTAGTTTGCGGGGTGCGTGCTAATAGTGTTTCAAACTCGCTCTGAGACTTGGAGTAGTTATTCCCCTTGCTCTGCATGGGTAACGCTGCTTCGAGGGTGGCTGTTGTCGATGTGTTCCTGGTTCGAGCCCAGGGAGGAGTGAGGAGAGGGACGGAAGCTATACTGTTGCACTGGCAATACTAAAGTGCCTATAAGAACATCCAATAGTCAAAGGTATATGAAATACAAATGGTATAGAGAGAAATATTCCTATAATTCCTATAATAACTACAACCTTAAACTTCTTACCTGGGAATATTGAAGACTCATGTTAAATGAACCACCAGCTTTCATATGTTCTCATGTTCTGAGCAAGGAACTGAAACGTTAGCTTTCTTACATAGCACATATTGCACTTTTACTTTCTTCTCCAACACTTCGTTTTTGCAATATTTAAACCAAATTGGAACATTTGATTTTATTGATGTATTATATTAAGTTAAGTGTTCATTCAGTATTGTTGTAAATATTGTAAAAAATTGTCAGATTAATCGGTATCGGCTATTTTTGGTCCTTCAATAACCGGTATCAGCGTTGAAAAATCATAATCGGTCGACCTCTAGTCTCTGGTCAGGTGTGTGTGTGTGTCTCTGGTCAGGTGTGTGTGTGTGTCTCTGGTCAGGTGTGTGTGTGTGTCTCTGGTCAGGTGTGTGTGTGTGTCTCTGGTCAGGTGTGTGTGTGTGTCTCTGGTCAGGTGTGTGTGTGACTCTGGTCAGGTGTGTGTGTGTGTGTGTGTGTGTGTGTGTGTGTGTGTGTGTGTGTGTGTGTGTGTGTGTGTGTGTGTGTGTGTGTGTGTGTGTGTGTGTATGTGGTGGGGTGTGTGTGTGTGTGTGGTTGTGGTGTGTGTGTGTGTCTCTGGTTAGGTGTGTGTGTCTCTGGTCAGGTGTGTGTGTGGTCAGGTGTGTGTGTGTCTCCTGTTAAGTGTATGTGTGTCTCCTGTTAGGTGTGTGTGTGTCTCCTGTGAGGTGTGTGTGTGTCTCCTATTAGGTGTGTGTGTGTCTCTGGGTAGGTGTGTGTGTGTGTCTTGGGTTAGGTGTGGGTGTGTGTGTGTGTGTGTGTGTGTGTGTCTGGTTTGGTGTGTGTGTGTGTGTGTGTGTCTCTGGTTAGATGTGTGTGTATGTCTCTGGTTAGGTGTGTGTGTGTATGTGTGTGTGTTCGTGTGTGTGTGTGTGTGTGTGTGTGTGTGTGTCTCCTGTTAAGTGTATGTGTGTCTCCTGTTAGGTGTGTGTGTGTCTCCTGTGAGGTGTGTTTTTTTATTTCACCTTTATTTAACCAGGTAGGCTAGTTGAGAACAAGTTCTAATTTGCAACTGCGACCTGGCCAAGATAAAGCATAGCAGTGTGAACAGACAACACAGAGTTACACATGGAGTAAACAATTAGCAAGTCAATAACACAGTAGAAAAAAATGGGCAGTCTATATACAATGTGTGCAAAAGGCATGAGGAGGTAGGCGAATAATACAATTTTGCAGATTAACACTGGAGTGATAAATGATCAGATGGGCATGTACAGGTAGAGATATTGGTGTGCAAAAGAGCAGAAAAGTAAATAAATAAAAACAGTATAAAAACAGTATGGGAATGAGGTAGGTGAAAAAGGGTGAGCTATTTACCTATAGACTATGTACAGCTGCAGCGATCGGTTAGCTGCTCGGATAGCTGATGTTTGAAGTTGGTGAGGGAGATAAAAGTCTCCAACTTCAGCGATTTTTGCAATTCGTTCCAGTCACAGGCAGCAGAGTACTGGAACGAAAGGCGGCCAAATGAGGTGTTGGCTTTAGGGATGATCAGTGAGATACACCTGCTGGAGCGCGTGCTATGGATGGGTGTTGCCATCGTGACCAGTGAACTGAGATAAGGCGGAGCTTTACCTAGCATGGACTTGTAAATGACCTGGAGCCAGTGGGTCTGGCGAC
Source organism: Oncorhynchus keta (assembly GCF_023373465.1). Taxonomy (NCBI): domain Eukaryota; kingdom Metazoa; phylum Chordata; class Actinopteri; order Salmoniformes; family Salmonidae; genus Oncorhynchus; species Oncorhynchus keta. The sequence continues at coordinate 29,857,049 of NC_068440.1, read as the reverse complement.
GAATATGTAGTGAGGGCCAGCCGACTAGAGCATACAAGTCGCAGTGGTGGGTGGTATAAGGTGCTTTAGTGACAAAACGGATGGCACTGTGATAGACTGCATCCAGTTTGCTGAGTAGAGTGTTGGAAGCCATTTTGTAGATGACATCGCCGAAGTCGAGGATCGGTAGGATAGTCAGTTTTACTAGGGTAAGCTTGGCAGCGTGAGTGAAGGAGGCTTTGTTGCGGAATAGAAAGCCGACTCTGGATTTGATTTTTGATTGGAGATGTTTGATGTGAGTCTGGAAGGAGAGTTTGCAGTCTAGCCAGACACCTAGGTACTTATAGATGTCCACATATTCAAGGTTGGAACCATCCAGGGTGGTGATGCTAGTCGGGCATGCGGGTGCAGGCAGCGATCGGTTGAAAAGCATGCATTTGGTTTTACTCGCGTTTAAGAGCAGTTGGAGGCCACGGAAGGAGTGCTGTATGGCATTGAAGCTCGTTTGGAGGTTTGATAGCACAGTGTCCAATGACGGGCCGAAAGTATATAGAATGGTGTCGTCTGCGTAGAGGTGGATCAGGGAATCGCCCGCAGCAAGAGCAACATCATTGATATATACAGAGAAAAGAGTCGGCCCGAGAATTGAACCCTGTGGCACCCCCATAGAGACTGCCAGAGGACCGGACAGCATGCCCTCTGATTTGACACACTGAACTCTGTCTGCAAAGTAATTGGTGAACCAGGCAAGGCAGTCATCCGAAAAACCGAGGCTGTTGAGTCTGCCGATAAGAATTTGGTGATTGACAGAGTCGAAAGCCTTGGCGAGGTCGATGAAGACGGCTGCACAGTACTGTCTTTTATCGATGGCGGTTATGATATCATTTAGTACCTTGAGTGTGCCTGAGGTGCACCCGTGACCGGCTCGGAAACCAGATTGCACAGCGGAGAAGGTACGGTGGGATTCGAGATGGTCAGTGACCTGTTTGTTGACTTGGCTTTCGAAGACCTTAGATAGGCAGGGCAGGATGGATATAGGTCTATAGCAGTTTGGGTCCAGGGTGTCTCCCCCTTTGAGTGTGTGTGTCTCCTGTTAGGTGTGTGTGGGTCTCTGGTCAGGTGTGTGTGTGGGTGTGTCTGGTTAGGTGTGTGTGTGTGTCTCTGGTTAGGTGTGTGTCTCTATTCAGGTGTGTGTGTGTGTGTGTGTGTGTGTGTGTGTGTGTGTGTGTGTGTGTGTGTGTGTGTGTGTGTGTGTGTGTGTGTGTGTGTGTGTGTGTGTGTGTGTGTGTGTGTCTCTGGTTAGGTCTGTGTGTGTGTGTGTGTGTGTCTGGTAAGGTGTGTGTGTGTGTGTCTCTGGTCAGGTGTGTGTGTGTGTGTCTCTGGTCAGGTGTGTGTGTGTGTCTCTGGTAAGGTGTGTGTGTGTGTGTGTGTCTCTGTGTGTGGTGTGTGTGTGTGTGTGTGTGTGTGTGTGTGTGTGTGTGTGTGTGTGTGTGTGTGTGTGTGTGTGTGTCACTGGTTAGGTGTGTGTTTCACTGCTCAGGTGTGTGTGTGTGTCTGATTAGGTGTGTGTTTCTCTAGTTAGGTGCGTGTGTGTGTTTCTGGTTAGGTGTGTGTGTTTCTGGTTAGGTGTGTGTGTGTGTGTGTCTCTGGTTAGGTGTGTGTCTGTGTGTGTCTCTTTTAGGCTTTTGTGTGTTTGTATGTGTTTGTGTGTGTGTCTCTGGTCTCTGGTGCGTGTGTGTGTGTCTCTGGTTAGGTGTGTGTGTGTGTGTGTGTGTGTGTGTGTGTGTGTGTGTGTGTGTGTGTGTGTGTGTGTGTGTGTGTGTGTGTGTGTGTGTGTGTGTGTGTGTGTGTGTGTGTGTGTGGTTGTGTGTGTGTGTGTGTGTGTGTGTGTGTGTGTGTGTGTGTGTGTGTGTGTGTGTGTGTGTGTGTGTGTGTGTGTGTGTGTGTGTGTGTGTGTGTGTGTGTGTGTGTGTCTGGTTAGGTGTGTGTGTGTGCGTATCCCTGGTTAGGTGTGTGTGTGTGTGTGTGTGTGTGTCTGGTTAGGTGTGTGTGTGTGCGTGGTTAGGTGTGTGTGTGTGTGTGTGTCTCTGGTCAGGTGTGTGTGTGTGTGTGTCTCTGGTTAGGTGTGTGTCTGTGTGTGTCTCTTTTTAGGCTTTTGTGTGTTTGTATGTGTTTGTGTGTGTGTCTCTGGTCAGGTGTGTGTTTGTCTCTGGTCAGGTGTGTGTTTGTCTCTGGTCAGGGGTGTGTTTGTCTCTGGTCAGGGGTGTGTATGTGTGTCTCTGGTCAGTTGTGCGTGTGCCTCTGGTCAAGTGTGTGTCTTTGTGTGTGTTTCTCTGGTCAGGTGTGTGTGTGTGTCTGTCTCTGGTCAGATGTGTGTGTGTGTGTGTCTCTGGTCATGTGTGTGTGTTTCTCTGGTCAGGTATGTGTGTGTGTCTCTCGTCAGGTGTGTGTGTTTGTGTGTGTCTGGTTAGGTGTGTGTGTGTCATTGGTTAGTTGTGTGTTTCACTGGTCAGGTGTGTGTTTCACTGGTCAGGTGTGTGTGTTTGTGTTTCTCTGATCAGGTGTGTGTGTGTGTGTGTGTGTGTGTGTGTGTGTGTGTGTGTGTGTGTGGTTAGGTGTGTGTGTGTGTGTGTGTGTGTGTGTGTGTGTGTGTGTGTGTCTCTGGTCAGGTGTGTGTGTGTGTGTGTCTCTGGTCAGGTGTGTGTGTGTGTGTCTCTGGTCATGTGTTTGTGTGTGTGTGTGTCTGGTCAGGTGTGTGTGTGTGTGTGTGTGTGTGTCTCTGGTTAGGTGTGTGTGTCTCTGGTCAGGTGTGTGTGTGTCTCTGGTCAGGTGTGTGTGTGTGTCTCTGGTCAGGTGTGTGTGTAAGACTTAGTAATTGAGCTGTATTCACAATCTGGTTACCTATAACTACAAAGATTGTTGTATTTTTATGCAGTGGTGTAAAAATACTTTAAAGTACTACTTAAGACATTTTGGGGGTATCTGTACTTTACTATGTATATTTTTGACAACTTTAACTTTACTACATTCCTAAAAGAAATTATGTACTTTTACTCCATACATTTTCCCTGACACCCAACAGTACACGTTACATTTGAATGCTTAGCAGAACAGAAATGGTCCCATTTACACACTTATCAAGAGAACATGGTCATGTCTTCTACCTCTGGTCTGGCGGACTTGTCACGACTTCTACCGAAGTCGGTTCCTCTCCTTGTTCGGGCGGTGTTCGGCGGTCGACGTCACCGGTCTTCTAGCCATTGTCATGACGTTGGCCTGGGGGATAGGTTTATGACAGTCATAAATACCTCTTTCCCCCTTAGGAAGGAACAGACAGAGTATCCCATCTATCACCCAAATACATTACTACAACGTATCCAATTGACAACCAGAGACATTCTTCAAAGGACTCGGTTTGGCCACGGACCTTCCATCTACCACTAACCTACCGATAAATATTTATTGCATTTCCTTTTTTCCAAATGGGCGGTAACTTAGAATGCATCAGATATTGCAGCACAGCTTCTCCCTGTGTCCCTCAGTCTTCCCGCTCTTTCCACAAACCCAGCCCTTTTCCTCCTTGTGTAACAAGTGGTCATATCTGTTCCGCCAGCTAGGGGCGTTTTCCTTTATGACGTAATTTGTAAACAAGTTATGATTTAAATATGTATATGTAATTCTGTGTGATTAGTTAGGTATTTAGTAAATAAATAATTAAAACACAATTTTGTATTGCTGTTTCAAATTGTTAGCCAGGGTTTGTGCAGATGACTAGAACTTTACAACTTTCAGATGAGACTGAATTAAGGTGGCGATTGATATTGACTGCCATTGATGTAAAATATTACTAGGTCTTTAAGAGTTTATTTGAAGATAACAGCTCTATAAATATTATTTCGGGGTGCCCGACTCTCTAGTTAATTACATTTACATGATTAGCTCAATCAGGTGATATTAATTACCGATAAATTATTTTATAAAATAGCATGTCATATCACTTAATCTGGCATAGCCAAAGACACGACACCATCATCAATCTATTTTTCATGTTACATTTGTTTTGTCTGGTTGTCGCACTCACCTGGTTTCAATACCCTAATTACATGTTGTATATGTTCCCTCTGTTTCCCCCATGTCCTTGTCGGGAATTGTTTATTGTAAGTACGTGTGCTTTATGTGACTGGTGCGATACGGGTTTTTGTGCCCATGTGTTTTGTGACTTTTGTATGCCGGTAGTTATGTACATTAAATGGCTCGGTTATTTACCAAGTTCTGCTCTCCTGCATTTGACTTCCATGCCACCAGTTACGCACCCCTTGACAGGACATCTTTAAACACAAATGCTTTGTTTCGGAATGTCTGAGGGTTTGAGTGTGACCCTGGCTATCCGCAAATGTCAAAATAATTAACAATTGTGCCATCTGGTTTGCTTAATATTTGAATTTGAAATGATTTATACTTTTACTTTTGATACTAAGTACCGTTTTGCAATTACATTTACTTTTGATACTTAAGTATATTTAAAAACCAAATACTTTGACTTTTACTCAAGTAGTATTTTACTGGGTAACTTTTACTTGAGTCATTTTCCTATTAAGGTATCTTTACTTTTACTCAAGTATGTCAATTTGGTATTTTTTTCACCACTATATCTTTAGAATAATAATAATATAATAATAGTGACATATAATAGAGACATCAAACATGTGAAAATAACACATATGTAATCATGTATTAACTAAAACTTTTAAACAAATCTAAATATATTCTCTATTTGAGATTCCTCAAAGTAGCCACCCTTTGCCTTGATGACAACTTTGCACATTCTTGGCATTCTCTCAACCAGCTTCATGAGGAATGCTTTTCCAACAGTCTTGAAGGATTTCAGACATATGCTGAGAACTTGTTGGCTGCTTACTTCACTCTGCATCCAACTCATCCCAAATCATCTCAACTGGGTTGAGGTCGGGGATCATGGAGACCAGGTCATCTGATGCAGCACTCCATCACGCTCCTTCTTGGTTCAATAGCTCTTACACAGCCTTGAGGTGTGTTGGGTCATTGTCCTGTTGAAAAACAAATTATATTCCCACTAAGAGCAAACCAGATGGGAAGGCGTATTGCTGCAGAATGCTGTGGTAGCCCTGCTGGTTAAGTTTGCCTCGAATCCTAAATAAATCACCAACAGCGTAACCAGCAAAGCACCCCACACCACCTCCTCCATGCTTCACGGTGGGAACCACAAGATGAGATCATCCATTCTCCTACTCTATGCCTCACAAAGACATGGCGGTTGGAATCAAAAATCTCAAATCAGACCAAAAGACAGATTTCCACCGGTCTAATGTCCATTGCCCGCATTTCTTGGCCCAAGCAAGTCTCTTCTTATTATTGGTGTCCTTTAGTAGTGGTGTCCTTTTGCAGCACCGGCCATGAAGGCCTGATTCACGCAGTCATCTTCAAACAGTTGATGGTGAGATGTGTCTTTTACTTGAACTCTGTGAAGCCTTTATTTGAGGCTGGTAATTCTAATGAACTTATCCCTGCAGCAGAGGTAACGCTGGGTCTTCCATTCCTGTGGCGGTCCTGATGAGGGCCAGTTTCATCATAGCCTGGATAGTTATTGAAATCTCCTTCACCTTCATTTTTATTTATTTCACCTTTATTTAACCAGTTAACAAGTTCTCACTACAACTGCGACCTGGCCAAGATAAAGAAAAAGCAGTGCGACAGAAACAACAACACAGAGTTACATGGAATAAACAAGCGTACAGTCAATAACACAATAGAAAAAAGAAAGTCTATATACAGTGTGTGCAAATGGCATGAGGAGATATGGCAATAAATAGGCCATAGTAGCAAAGTAATTACAAATTTAGCAGACTAACACTGGAGTGATAGATGAGCAGATGATGATGAGCAGATGATGGTGTGTAAGTAGTGATATTGGTGTGTAAAACAGCAGCAAAGTAAATAAAAACAATATGGGGATGAGGTAGGTAGATTGGGTGGGCTATTTACAGATGGACTATGTACAGCTGCAGCGATTGTTTAGCTGATGTTTAAAGTTAGTGAGGGAAATGTAAGTCTCCAGCTTCAGCGATTTTTTGTAATTCATTCCAGTCACTGGCAGCAGAGAACTGGAAGGAAGGCGGCCAAAGTAGGTGTTGGCTTTGGGGATGACCAGTGAGATATACCTGCTGGAGAGCATGCTATCGTGACCAGTGAGCTGAGATAAGGCAGAGCTTTACCTAGCATAGACTTGTAGATGACCGGTAGCCAGTGGGTCTGGCTACGAATATGAAGCAAGGGCCAGCCCACTAGAGCATACAGGTCGCAGTGATGGGTGGTATAAGGTGTTTTGGTTTCAAAACAGATGGCACTGTGATAGACTGCATCCAATTTGCTGAGTAGGGGATTCGGGAGCTATTGTGTAGATGACATCGCCGAAGTCGAGTGTCGGTAGGATAGTTAGTTTACGAGGGTAAATGTTTGGCGGCGCAAGTGAAGATTTGATTTTGGATTGGAGATGTTTGATATGAGTCTGGAAGAGAGATTACAGTCTAGCCAGACACCTAGGTATTTGTAGTTGTCCACGTAGTCGGGCGGGCGCGGACAACGAACGGTTGAAAAGCATGCATTTGGTTTTGCTAGTGTTTAAGAGCAGTTGGAGGCCACGGAAGGAGTGTTGTATGGCATGAAAGCTTGTTTAGAGGTTAGTTAACTTAAGCTCTAAAGCTATAGGGGGCAGCATTTTCACTTTTGGATAAATAGCGTGCCAATTTCAACTTCCTGCTACTCATGCCAAGAATATAAGATATGCATACTATTAGTAGATTTGGATAGAAAGCACTCTGACGTTCTAAAACGGTAACTTCTCATTGGGAAATGATACTTCTTAGGCACTTGTTTTCAGTTCTACCGCTTCCACTGGATGTCACCAGTCTTTGGAATTTGGTTGAGGTTATTCCTTTGTGCAATGAAGAAGTACGGCCATCTAGGAACTGGGTAACACTGTTGAGAGTGCGCAAGAATTGAAAAGTAGCTTTGGTTTGTTGTCTTCCTGAATTGAACACAGACCCGTCTTCAATGTGATCGATAATTAACGCTTAAAAATACCTAAAATACCTAAAGTTGTATTACAGTAGTTTGAAATGTTTTGGCAAAGTTTACAGGCAACTTTTGAGATATTGCGCAAATTAGGCTTTTTTTTCTGGATCAAACGCCCAAATAAATGGACATTCTGGATATATATGGACAGAATTAATCAAACAAAAGGACCAATTGTGATGTTTATGGGACATATTGGAGTGCCAACAAAAGAAGTTCGTCAAAGGTAAGGCATGTTTTATATTTTATTTCTCCGTTTTGTGTAAGACCTGCAGGGTTGGAAATATGCTACTCTCTTTGTTTACTGTTGTACTATCATCAGATAATAGCTTGTTATGCTTTCATAAAAAAGCCTTTTTAAAATCTGACATATTGGCATATTAGCTTTAATTTAGTATCTTACATGTGTGATTTAATGAAAATGTGATTTTTATATAATTTTATTTTGAATTTGCCGTGCTGCATTTTCCCTGGCTTTTTGGGCAAGTGGGATTGAAAGCGTCCCTATACCTTAAGAACTTAACACAGTGTCCAATGAAGGGCCAGATGTATACAGAATGGTGTCGTCTGCGTAGAGGTGGATCAGAGAATCACTCGCAGCAAGAGCAAAATCGTTGATATATACAGAGAAAGAGTCGGCCCGAGTTGAACCTGTGGCACCCCCATAGAGACTGCCAGAGGGTCCCGACAAAAAGGCCTTCTGATTTTACATACTGAACTCTATCTGCAAAGTAGTTGGTGAACCAGGCAAGGCAGTCATTTGAGAAACCAAGGCTGTTGAGTCTGCCAATAAGAATACAGAGATTGACCGAGGTCGAAGAGAGCCTTAAAGCCAGAGGTAAAAACAACCTGAGGATTGATTATAAAAAATCTGTTTGACATGTTTCTACGGACTTTACGGATACTATTTAGAATTTTTGTCTGCCCGGTCGTGACCACTGGAGGCTGTGGATTTCTGAACATACCTCCAAATGGAGTATTTTGGATATAGAAATAATCTTTATGGAACAAAAGGAACATTTATTGTGTAACTGGGAGTCTCGTGAGTGCAAACATTTGCTTTTCTGACTTTCGTGACCAATCTACTTTGCTGCTAGCTGTTTGTAATGTTGTCTGCTGAGAGATGTCCTTACATAAACGCTAGGTATGCTTTCGCCGAAAAGCTTTTTGAAATCTAACACGCAGGTGGATTAACATTGTTTATTATTATTTAACCCTCTGTTCCCCATGTTTTGTTTGCAGTGATTGTTCTTGTACATTGGCCTGTTTTGTGGGCTCGCTCTGTTAATTTGTATTTTTGTAATTTTGAGTAAAGTTGATTGCTCATATTCATGCTGTCCTGCGCTTGACTCTCTACACCAGCTACACACAGGACCATTAAACAAATCCTATTGCTTCCAACTTCAATATGCTTTTCAAATATATAAGACCTACACCACTTTTAACAGCATATCACTCAACACTAGTGAGACTCAAGTTGCCTACGGTATGCCTACAGTATATTGAAAAATATTGACTCTCAGCCAATAATTAGATTTAGACGATTGGAGGATTCTAAATTAATATCTATGGGGCATTTTTCATTAGGGCAAATCTGATCTGCAGAGAATATCTAAGGGGCTCTTATGTAATTCTAAATTAATTAATAATAATCGCTTTGTTTAAAAAAATTAAATATTTTGGAGATGATTTTGTTTTCTAATACTGTAAAGTGAGCGACAAAAAGGCCATTCTCGAACATAGGGTGAGGCATTGTTACCTGATTTGTAAATATAGCCAAATTGTTTATTTCTGTTTTTTGGAGGGAGAGTAATCAAAAGTCAACCGTCGCCTTATGGGTCTCCTGGTCGCAGCCGGCACAGGTATTGAACCAGCATCTTTAGCAACGCCAGTGTCTTAGACCACTGCACCACTCAGGCACTGTACAACATGACTGGTTGGGAGTAGGCTACTCTACTACGGTAAAGGCAAAATAATCATAATAAACATTTCCACACCCTAATTTGAGTCTAAGTTTCTCTTAGAATAAAAAACTTAGTGTAAAAACAGTTTTAGTAAGTAATACTGATGAGTAGTAACAAAAAAAACAAGTGTTTTTTTCTGGGTGTTCGAGTGCAGGACAGAGGAATAGCAGTTCTTACACTATTGTTCTAAACTCAATCACCTTCTTCATCCTCATCATTCAGTTAATTGAAATTCAATTTTGAAGTCGCACACAATTATCCAGTTTGTATTTGGTTTATGTCGCCCATTCATTGTCAGTCAGAGACACAGTAGCGCCTTGGGACCCAAAAGCATAATAAGTGCTCTAACTCCTCTGATGCTGGTCTGGGAGCAATGAAGCAGTGAAGCAGCGATGCAGGGTTCTCGTACTAAACCACACATTTCCTCTAAATCCGCGCGTAGGAATCACAGGACCCTTTGTTGAGCATACTGCGAGTCAGCTGGAACGCATTTCAACTATCAGGTGTGTCTAATTAAAAGTTAATATGTGGAATTTCTTCCCATCTAAATGTGTTTGAGCCCATTAGCCGTGTTGTGACAGAGGTAGGGGTGGTATACAGAAGATAGTCCTACGTGGCAAGACCAAGGTCAATATTATGGCAAGAGCAGCTTCAAATAAGCAGAGAAATGACAGCCATTACTTCTAAGACATGAAGGTCAGTCAATCGGAAAATCTCCAGCTTTGTTAGGTATACAACCGCTAACCGCTAGCTAGCTATAGCTATCCCCTCA